>NC_133106.1:32414642-32715603 GCF_022965805.1 Primulina eburnea | reverse complement strand
GAGTCACCGATCTCACTTGTACTCTTACCAGAAATCTACTATTTTTTCATGTATCTCTTATCTTCTTATTTTAATTTCTATATAACAAATAATACATGAAATATTTAGAAAAATTAAATACTCGATTTATTGCCTCAGCAATTCCAAATACTGATTTATGTTAGAGAAATAAATTAGTTTGTCGGGTTGTTGATTGTAAAAGAATCGAACACTCTCTCTACTTTCCCCCTAAAGTTTTTACAACCATTCAAAGCACTGTCAAATTTTGCTGATCAAGAACATGAAGCGTGGTGCAAGAAGCCTGCAGGGGTAGGAAGGAATAATCCCTAATACACCAAATTATTCAAGCAGAATTAAATAAGTTTATTTATGTTGTGAAATAACATAAATCTCTCCAAACGAACCTTAGCACATTACACGATTTAGACGCTCCACTTGAGAAACTAAGCAAATTTCCCAACACAAATATTGTTCTTTATCAATTCCTTTTTCAACATATAGAAACATAGTCAGATTTCAAAATTAAAAAATAAAAATTTTCTTAAAAGGATTCATCCATCTAAAGATAATATGACTTACATTTATAAAGGCGAACAAAATAATATAACCTCGGCAAATTACTCATGGAGGATGGCACGCCCTAAATTAGAGGCTAGAGCGAGTCTGACAGATTTCAAGGCCTCTGGCGGCAAGCCAGAATCGATGAAATCTGGTCTTAATCTTGCCAATGACAGCTCTTGAAGTTTATTCAATAAAAGATTGGTCTGCGATACATTGAGCAAGGGTCGATCCTTCCAGTTCAATAATTTCAACTGCGCATGATGCCACGAAAGTGAGTATTGTATAAACATGTCAGAAACTCCTAGACGAGAAGGAAATCCTAGTCGATTAACACACTATATTCTACCTGGTATAGACGATCAGAACTACTATGTAACAAAAAAAGGGAAAAGAAAGAACTACTAGATTTCAACAAACTACTGGCTTACAGAGTCAAACAAGAGAGAGAGCCAAAATTGCTGAGGTGTAGAAGGGTTCTTCATGAGCTGGAAAAGTTGTAAGATGGGAATCATCAAATATATCTTAGAAGCAACAAACTCTTCATTTAGTAGAGGAACGCACCACAAAGAATAGAAATGAAAGAAAGTAAACGTCCCAAGAATGAGGTAAGATAAGCCCTGCAATAAATGCCACAATAGAAATGCATGAGACATACTGATATAAGCGTTTCAGCAGATTTCCAAGCAGCATCAGTTGTGATTCCCTCCGAAACTTGTTGAAGAGATTTTCTGAAGTCTCTATACCTGCAGAATTTTAAAACACGCCGAAAATAGAGGAATAGCATAATGACATGGTACAAAATTTATTTCTGCTATTAGAACGATAGAATATACAATGAGAACATACTTTTTCAGAAACTCGAGACCTCCGGTGGTTCTTGATTCAGAGTCCAGCAGCTCAAGCATTCCTTCCCATTGCTGCAACAAGACGGGGACAATGTTCAAATAACTTCACATAAGTATTTACATGCTGAATCGCCTAATATTACTTGAGTTGCTAATTTAACAGGAACTTTTCAAATTTTAATACTCAATAGAACTCATAATTCATAAATTAAGACAGCTGTACAGCAGTAATTACTATGGATAATACTCAGGTAAACATGCTACCATCCTAGCAGTAACTAAACTAGCTTGGCTCCAACAAGAATGCACCGCCGAACACTCAGTCTACTAAAAAGTACCAAGGAACTGAAAACCAGATACAGCACACAAACACGGTGTTTCTGTGAAAGCTTACCTTCATCTTGGCAAATTCTATCACAGTATCAAACATTATGCACTTCGTTTATGAATTATTTTCAGTTTTCAACATACCGAAGAGCTGGTGAACCCATATCAATTATTAAAATATAGCATCATTTTCAAGTGACAACTACCTTGAAACTTTCATCAGAGACAGATTTTCCAACAAAATCAAACAAGTGCTTGGCTATTCTGTTTAAGCGAAGTTCGTCTCGAGCTTGCTGAAGCCAGAACACGGCAGAACCTTTCTTGCCATGATTCCAGTAATGAACTCCGGCAATCTGCATAATCAGATGTGGATTGAAACTAGTAACTATTCATGCATTCATTACCTATACAAGATTCATGAAAACACTGGAAATTTGCAGCAATATTTTACAAGAGATTGGCTCCAAGACATACCTTCATCAAATTGTTACCAACAAGATCAACTCCGTTGAGACGGCAGATTTCTAAACTCTGTATGAAACAGAAAAAAATAGGTTTGCTAGGAATCACAAAAGTACGCCTAGAGTTTGTCAACTCAAAACAATCAATGTGAACTGATGAATGCTGACAGGAAACATAGACAATCGTGAATCAAATGAAAGGTAGTTCGATCACCTTTAGCAACACTTGATGGTGTTGCACAGGCTGTTTGTATAATAAATTCTCCAACAAACCCTGTCCTTGCTTCATGCATGATGTCAAATATATAGGAGCGATCTGCAGGATCAAGATAACGATTCGATATTGCAGGAAAACATACGGTTAAATTGTAACTGACCAGAATAAAAAAAATTCACCTGTGAAAACAGACCAAGGCGGAACGGAAAAAAATGAAAACATATTCAAAGAAGATTTCTTCCATCAATATTCAATTAAAAAATTTAGTTTAATGTTTGCAAAAAATGATAAATTAACTAAATGTGAGCTTGACCAACAAGGACAGAATTTCACATTTAAATGAAATATATAAGATGAGAAGACACAAATGTTAATTCAAAAGTAAAATCGGGCAGTGGCTACTTACGTTCCATGTCAAGGCATGAGAAGATAGAATTTGGGAATAAGTGAGTCGATGTAGCTCTTCCATACAAATTCCTCCAAGTTTAGGCTGTTGTTCGCGCATTAGTATTTCTGCTTGTGTACTTCCAGCTGTCAGCAGCTCTATAGCATGGGTTATCATCCTATGGGTAAAAAACACAAGATTGTATTACATATGTAACAAATTCTCAAATGCTGGATGCCAATACCAGAACCATGATCTTATTAATTACTCACCAAATAGCATAATACAAATAAAATCCATCCACACATCAAGAAAACAATCACAACAACCATCAAGTCACAAATACAGAAAGACGTGTTATCCTAAAAATTCTCACAGCAAAAAACAATTGAACCACAATTAGAACCTAGAAAAGGTACATCTCTTACCAGGGACCAAATGATCTTGAGCATTCAGCAAGAATAACCTGAATCATTAAACTAGTCATTCCCAGCTAGGCGAGAAGCCAGCAATAAAAAGATGCTGCAGTCAATAACTCATATTTCTTACTTCTGTATTTTCTTCTAGAATTCCAATTATGAGTCCCATCAACTTATGACGATTGGAAACTGGTTTCAATTGCATGCATTTCTGAGCAAGGCTAGACATGTTTTCTAAACCCTGCAAACAGGGCAAATGTTCTGAACACCCAGACAAAATGAAAGTTTATCTCGAATTCTCTACTTCCTCTTACCCTCCAATTTCCACTCTCCAGCAATGAAAATCTGTGCTGTTATACTTATCAAGAAAGATAAACTTTCTAAGGAAGGATCATAATCGTCATACCACTGTAAATGGTCTGATGTAGAGAAAGTGAGATATGTAAAGTTCTATCCAGTGGTATGTCACATTGGAGAGAATGCTAGCATTTCCCAACATGATTTGAAGCATATTTTTAAGCCCATCTCTAGTCTGCTCGTGATCACATTGAAGCCAGAATGCACTACAATCCAATTTCGTAATTTGAGCTCGCCATTTTTCCCATGCCTGACAGATTAAATTTATCAAGAACAGCATAGTTTATGGTCCTCGATCAAAATGTCACTAGGACTCCATATTACCTTCATGAACTCTGATTTGGTATTGTAGCACTCGCCCAATTTTTTGGCTGATACATCAGGCCGCAAGCGTGGCATCTGAGATATAAGAACAGCAACAGCTTCTACAAGTCCATTTTCTATCTGTTCAAGATAGATGTAAGAGATTCGCATACATATTTTCATCAATGGTTAAAGGCCAATAATTAACAAACAGACAACAAGAGAAAAATTAAATAGATTTTCCTTAATCATTATAGGAGTCATTATTTCATTTCGATATGAAAATGGTAAATTATGCTTCTTAAAGCATTCAAAGTGTCGCTATGACATCAGACCAACAAAGAAGAAACAGTAATAAGGTAATCCATTTTACTCATTAACGTCTAGACTGACCTCACGGCCACCTAGCTGATCGAACAGATAAGATCCATGCATGCGCAATAATTTAACCTGCAATCAGTGAATTCAATATAGAATGCAACACACATAAAAATACAAACAGATAAAATCATAGAAAAGAGCATACAACAACATCAAGCCAGCCGACTGCTAAGGCTGAGGATATAGCTTCCCAATACTCAGGATCATTCTCAACTGCCTGGGGAGAAAATAGGAGAAAATACATGTATAAAAGAACCTGTTATATAATTTATTAAAAATTATTGACTAATAAACAGAAAAAAAAAAAAAAAAACAGGAGTTGGCACATCATTAGAAAATAAAACACCAATGTTCACATCCAAAATACAATTAAAAGAAAATGTATATCTGGTGTTAAACATAAATTTTACTAACTTGAAAGATGATATCAAGCATCGCCAAATAAATTATCAGGAGTTGACACATCATTAGAAAATAAGACAACAATGTTCACATCCAAAATACAATAAAAAGAAAATGTGTTCTGGTGTTAAACATAAATTTTACAAACTTAAAAGATGATATCAAGCATCGCCAAATAAATTAAAGTCGATGTGCAATTTTATGTAAATTAATGTTAATAAACTGCTTCATGGGAAATAACAGTCACTCGGAAATTTTGTGCCAAAATATACATTTCCAGCATTGGATTATGATTATATATATCCTGAATCAAACTATGAGAGACAATGAAGCAATCCCACAGATAGGTCAAATATGAACTGTAGCCACAAACTATGGACTCTAACTACAAATAAAAGATGAAAGTGCCATATAAAGACCTGTATAGCTACAAGCTCTTTTTGGAAAGCTACAAGTTTCGAATGAACTGTTGCTTGTATTCCAGATAACAGACAATCATAGTCCTGCCAAAGAAAACCAATCATTATGTACTGAGTACAAGAAAGCAGAGACACTGGGGACACAGGTAGATAATTGAAAATTTCATACAGCCAACCAATCAAGAAGCCGTTCAGGGAGCCAAGTCTGAGCTTGTTTGTCTACGTAAAATATCTCCATCAGCTCCCACGCTGCTCTCAAAGAGATTGGTTCCTCAACTTTCTGATTTTTTTTGTGTGATCACAAGTAGATTAAGCAATATTAATATTACAGTATTAAGCCAGCAAAGAAACAAAAAAATCCATCCAGAAACCAAGATTTACCTTCAAAATTACTTTTGGGTCTTCAATTTTCGGAGTAGGAGATGAATTGGAATTACCAAGAAGAGAACTTATTTCCTTGCTGTACTCCATTACATGTTCCCACCTGTTGAATAAAGACAAGAACTAAAAAAACAAGGAAACAAACAAATGTAACCCGCGAGCCTCCTGAAAATTGTTAGCTTTAATCGCTCTATCATCTCATTTGCGAGGATTTTTGCTCCAACTTCCGACAATTTTCAAATGCCCATCCAACATAGTTTCAGTTAAGTAAACAAAAGATAAGTTCGAATAAATTACCAATCTTTCTTGTAACGGGATGCGTCAACAGAATTTTTCCTGCTCTGAAGAAGCGAGAATGGTGCGACCGAGCCATAAGCAATTTTCCTCCATTGCGCACCGGAGATTTCTCCTCCCTCCAAGCTCGTTAGTTTCACCTCCACCACTTGTCCACCGGGTCTCTGGTCATTAACTGCGTCGGACTGTAACAGGGAAACACGGAGCGTGTTACCACGAGCCCAGGAGATGGAGACTCGCGCAACCGGGGCACTAAGGCCATGGTTCCGAATAGTGTACACTCGGGGGGCTGATGCATCGGGGGAGCGTGGAACAATGGCGAGAGCGTCGGAATTATCTGAATCCGACATCATTCCCGGCATTTCGCCGTAGTGTCGTTCTAGGTTTTAGAAGGGCTTTTACTGACAATAGAGACTAATGTTTCTGCGACAAGCAGAGTCGATCCAGCAAAAGCGTGTTTGCTAGTTTTTTCCTATTTAAACTTCTGTCAAAATTTAAAAACTTGGAAAACTCGGTCGTTAAATTAATTGCATTTAAAAGGCTGGTTGAGCATGGAGAGTGGAGACTAATGACATTTTCATTTAAATATGTTTTTATCAAAATAAAATTTTAAAACTTTTAAATAGGACCATAGTATGTAAATCTTTTTACTTTTGTAAAAAAATGAGTATTTTAATTTATAATATACTTATGTAAAAAATGTGAAATTGAAACCTAATATAAAATCACTCGACAACCATATATAACAGAACTCACTTCAACACATGATACTTGGAACATCCTTAATCAAAAGTTCAACAGAATCCCACAATGAAATTTGCCGCCAAATATTCTCTTTTTTATTTATTTATTTCAGTCTCTCTAAATCGGAAGTAAATGACTGAGAAACCATGATACATGCAAGAGATTGCAAGCTTTATTGTCTATAGGCACTGATACAATATATGTGACACATGATCGATGGTTCTTACAAAGCTGTTAAACCGGCCCTGAACATGTCTACAAATCATATTTGGGTAGCCATGGCCTCCAACTCAGGGGTGAAATGCGCATGGTCGACTGAAACAGACCATATTTACCCAGTAGATCTGGCAGCAGTCGATTTTAGACACTCTTTTACAATGTCTTGTATCCTTCTCTTCAACAGCTTATCTTTTACACTGGCAAGCATGTCGTTGTAAAACATCTCTAAACGGAGGAGCTTGCCCTGATCTGAACTCTCCAGCATATTGTCCCACTCTTTTGCGATGTCAAACGCACCCGAGCTTTGTATCGAGGGCGGGATTTCTTGTTCTTGGAAAGGCTTCCCAAAAATCGATCCATGAAGTATGCTAGCGTATCTTTCCATCACAGAAAGTTTTGATCGAAGAACTGCCATCTCCTCCATTGCCGCAGATAGCCTTTTCTCCATTTCCACATTATGTTCGGGATTCTTCTCTCTGTTATGTTCATTTGGCCTTGCATTGTTGGAGTCCTGTTCCTTGAAATCTTCAACAAGAGTTGGCCACAGTGAAATTGTTGGTGCGTAGCAATCAATCATCTTTCCGTTTCCAAGGACTCCACTCCGGCCCCTACCCCACGACCAGATTTTATAACCAGAATCTGCGACAAGTACAGTATGAGCTGCCCCACATGCGACTTGCAAAGGTTCTTGAAATCTGGGGCTGTACATCCCACTACAAGGAATCAGTAATGGAGAACTAGCATCCCCGGAATCAGTCCCCGTAAATCGCGCATCCGGGCATAGGCCAAGGCCCTTCTCCATCCCCCAGGACCATACATCACCAGCAGACGAGACCACACACGTGTGAAATAATCCGCAGTCCACGGAAGTTAGGAAGGTGTTCTGAGGCAATCCACGTACAAGTTCAGGGGACAGCAAACTTTGTGTTGTTCCATGCCCAAGCTGCCCGTTATCACCTAATCCGAATGTGAAGCAAACACTTTCTAAAATGTCGCTCGATCCCTTGCTCAGAGCTAATAAAGCTGTGTGGTACGCACCACAAGATATCTCGTACACCGACCATGGAGACCCCAAGTTAAAAGCTTCTATAACCTCGGGACTCAACCTGCTTTCATTATCTCCTAGACCTAACTGGCCATGATTGTTGCCACCCCAAGAGTAACATATAAGATCATTACCTTCGTATGTTTCTCCAGCACTCACTAATGCCACAACATGTTCGTTTCCACATGCCACTTTAACAACAGTGTGGCCATGGAAATTCCAGATGGGAACTGGAGCAGCACTGCTGACAAGTGCTATTTGTCCTTCAACAGACTGACTTTGCAAGGGATGCGGGAAATTGCCCCACATCCACAATGATCCCAGACTATCAATTGCCATTGACATCATTCCTCCAGCTTTCACATAAGAAATCTGAAATTGCAAGCGAAGCAATATCTAAGTTGATACTGAAAATCGTGATAAAACATCTAAACAAAATTCAGCTTGTACTTTTAGAGGTTTTCCATTCTGCATTTCGTAATCTTTGGTAGCAGAACCTGGAGGTCCCAGCCCAAGGAAACCTTCCAACAAGCAAGGCACCAAACTATTTTCTCCGGTACCACCGATTTGGCCATCCAGGAAAGGGTCAAGGTTTACTTAATATCTTGGAAGAAAGTTTGCAAAACTGCATTACTTTCACTATGAACAGAGATAGCATCTAGGATATTCAAGTTCAGAGCATGTGTTAAAAGGATACAAATATTGTAACCCCATCCCCAAACCGATCCATCATCTGCCGTCAAACAAAGAAAGAAAAAAAAGACCATAAGATTGTTGATGGAACACGCCATTTCAATTTCCACTTGTTTTGCGTGTCCTCGGCATTGGCATTTAACATTTGGCTTAAAAATAGCATCAAAACCATTTTGACATGCAAAGCACTGTTATTCCCCGGAAAGGTAACCAAAGTATGGACATACAAAAAGCCAATTTATATTAAACAGTATATGAACATTTTTTCCAATTAAAAGATGAAATAAAACGACACGAGAATAAATTTCATAATCTTCCCCTAAAGAGCTTTTGCAAAATTTTCAATAATCCATAGATTGGAATCTACACATCTTATATAGATACATCCCTCAGAAACTGCAAAATACTAATTTGTTAGGAACTAAATGGATTGAAGATATAGTGTCATCATTGGCTGGAATCAAAATTCACAGGCCGACACGAATCATGTAGGATGAAACTTTTTCGAGAAAGGTTTCAGATATAAATCTTTGTTACAAAAAAAAAAAATACTTATCAGTTATCTTTCTAATAAAAACAAGAAACAATTCAACAAAATCAAACCCTAGTTCCTTCATCTTCCACTTGACGTTCACTAATTCACATCACTCAAAATTTTAGAATAGTTCTCCAAAATCGAAAGCTTCGCCCTCCTCGAGACAACTACTCAACCCCTCTTAATTGAATTCCTACCCCTGCCCATGTTCAAGAAAAATAAGCATCATGAACTGACAAAATGTAACGTAGCAAAGAAACAATAAATCAAACACAAAAAAAAACATCGAGAAAACCCAATATTATACACTGACAAACAAAAAACACTACCAGCAAGAGCAAGACTGTGATAAGCCCCAGCAGCAATCCCAACAATCTTCAGCTTCTCTTCTCTATCAGCATCCGAACCAAAAAACTTGACCAGGACCGGAAATGGCTGATCGGCCTCTGAACCAGTTCCGAGCCGGCCAAAGGTTCCTCTCCCCCAAGAATAGAGTTTGCCATCACCTGTACATACATCGATGCGTATCCATACGCTTAGATAAGTACATATACACGCATCACCATTTCAATCAAGTATACACAGTACCAGTTCATCTATGATACTTCAGATTTTCAGCTAATAAAAAGAGGAACAAAACCCACATTTACTGACCACTAAGAGCGAGAGTATGAGCTTCTCCGGCGGCAATTGAAATGACTTTTCGGGAAAGATTGCCGGAAGTTGCCGTTTGCTCCATCATTGGGCTGTAGACGGTAGCGTGAGCTTGGAGAATAAATAATCAACTAATTTTCAAAGAAGAGAAAAAGAGAATATTTATCATCAAACCTAAAACACATTAAAATAAATAATTTCAGACCAAATAATAATAAATATTAATTATTTTCTAAATACGTACCATTGTCTCATATAAAAATTATCGGTTACATCTTAATTTTTGAAGGGACGGATTTAAGTCAACTTTTTTAGTAACTGAAATTGATTAAAAAAAATATTCTATTTTTTATACAATATTACATCGGATGTCTGGTTGGTTATACAAATGAATCTTATGATTAAAAAATATTGATTTAATGTAAATTAATTTAAAATTGTTATGAAGTAGTATTAAACGATTAAATACTATAAAAATATTAAATAATTTATTTTTTGAATTTTGAACCAATATTTTATAGTTTAACATAATTATTATGTTATTTGAAATTAGTTTGTAAATATAGTTTACATAATCATCTAAATAACAATCAATCTAAGTTGTTTTATTCAAATTAATTTTGATTACATGCTGCTTGCAGGAACCGGGGCTAGATTAAAAAAATGAGTATGTCTCGTGAGACGGTCTTACGAATCTTTATCTGTGATACTATCTCACACAAGTTTTTGCCTAAAAAAATACCACCAAAAGAAATAGGCACTTCTCTTTTGGCAATTGGTTATTTATTTTGCAATTATACTAATTTTTCATAAAAGTGATTATTCGACACTAGACATAGCATCGGGTCCATTTTAAGTAGAAAAAAATATCAATTTTGGAAAGAAAAAAAAGGACTAATATAATTGATCAATTTAAAATTTGGTAACATATAACCCGGCCCGTTTGGGTTAAAACACGTTCAAAAAGGTTACGACATGAGTTCGAATAAGCTGGTTCAATTATGAGTTTAGGCGGGTCGCGACTTTATATAATATATAAATATTAACATAAACATACTATGTAATATATATTTCATTAATATATACATATAGATATATGTATATATATTATTAATTTATTTAAATTTTTTAATTAAATGTATAGTCGGTTCACGGGTCTAATTCAGGTTGGACCCGTCGAGTTTTGAGGTAGGGCAGCATGTTTAAAAAAGAGACTGTGTGGTGTGGTGTGGGGTGGGTGGGGTGGGGTGGGGTGGGCAGGTCCTAATTTTCCTGTGCAGGCGAGTCTGGAATTTGATTAAATCCGACCTACACTTGCCATGTTGTTATCACTAATAATATAGACAATCATATTGGACCAAATTTAGACCTTACTTTATTAATCCATTAATAATGAATATTCAAGCATATATTATTAGGTCATTGTGAATTTGGAGCTCGAAGGTCACCCAAACTTTCATGATCGTGATCCAAGTCAAGCTCAACATCACATTTACAGTTTTCTGTTTAATAATTTATTTAGATGATAAGCTGCTTAGCCCACCAAAATAATTAGCCTAAATGATATTATGGAATTAATAAATCTATCTCCAAACAATACTAATTGCACTGTAAAATTAATTAATTAGCTAAATTAATCATTGCATCGTCCATTTTCCTCCGACAAATCATCTTCATTAACATAAGCAGAGAGATTCAGATACTTTTCTTGATCGCCGCCGTTGTTCCGCCACCGCGCACGACAGAGGACGCAGGTGGCGGACCTTCGTCCGCAGCTCTTCTTCCACGCCAGGAAACACTCTTCATGTATCACATTCTTGCATGTCCCACAAGCCACCACCTTCGTATCTCTCTTCATCTCCTCCAAACACACCGGGCATGCTCCGTCGCAGTCTGCCACCACCACGGGCGGCCGTGAACCACCACCCTTTTCCTTGGAAAACATCTGGTGAAACCTCTCTCTGACTGCTGCACCGGCAAGGGCTTCTACTGAGGTGGGGATGTCGAGCAGTCGATGGAGTTGACACGGCCGGAGCGTTCGCCGCCACAGGCAAGAGTTGTCGAGGGGCACACCGAGTACTCTAATAAACACGAACAATATGTGTTTACAGGGGACAGCACGATCAGGGCAGGTGCACGAAGGAGTAGAGGAGATGTTAACGGTGTAAACATTCCCCGTGGCGCCGAGGATGAAGAAATGAGGGTCAGAGCGATGGAGGAGTCGGAGGCGGTGGTGGAGGGCTCGGGTTATCCGGTCGGATAAGGGTTGAGTATGGCTGAAGCGGTGGCGCTCATGGTGGTGGTTTGGCGGCGGAGTAGAGCTTGATGCAACGGACTCCATTGTTGGAAGGGAAAGTGGTTATGGTAGTTTGACAAATGAGGACACTGTTTTATTACTAATATTGTTGGGAAAAGTTGTCTTTTTTGGGTAAATTAATGTGGCGGAGATCCCTTGGAGAGTTTCCAAGGACACGTGAAGGATTGTGTAACTGTGACTACTTGCTTAGGCTCTTTACCTACGTGGAGTATTTGGTCATCTTATATTTAAATTTTTTAAAATAAATTCTTAACCAGACAATACACTTTTTTATAAAAACATTTAAAAAATTATTTTAGCATATTGACTTTCCAACCAAACATACTCTTGAAAATTTTTTCAATAAATTTTAATTTTAAAATATTTTTAAAATCGGTTTAGTTGTAGAAGTAAACGGACTAAAAGCGTTTTTTTTAAAAAAAATATATATATATATAAAATATATATATATATATATATATATAAATAATTGATTTTCTTAAAAATTATATTGTTTGATTACAAAAAAAGTTCTTCTTGGATTTGTGTCTATGAACAAGTATTTCTAATGTCACGATTCACGCATATTGTGAATTTAAAAATAATAATAATAATTAAAGGAGAAGTAAAAATTTGGAGAAGGAAGCCCACAAGTTTTTGTAAGTTGTTTCTTGGAAATGGAAGTTGAGTAGCAATAAAGTTTGCCAGCTATAACTGTATTAAGGAATTCTATGAATTAATGTACAAGTATAATGTGCGAATATTGTACATCTATTTCGTAGAAGATGTTTGGGCCCTAATTCAAATATATAAAAAATAGTTCTCTTGTTATACGATTTTACGAATTTTTATCTATAAGACGAGTAAACTCTATCTATATTCACAATAAAAAGTGTTACTCTTAGCATAAAAATTAATATTTTTTCATGGATGAACCAAATAAGAGATATGTCTCACAAAATACGATCTGTAAGACCGTCTCACACAAATTTTTGTCACATCTAAATTAGAGCCAATTTATGGAATCATACATGTATATTTTCGCAAGTTCGAAATCCAAGAATCTAAGGCTTCGTTTGGTTTGGAGGATAAAATAAACTAATGATGAGTAAGTAAATGATAAAAAAAATGATTGTTGTAGAAATGTAATATACGGTGTTATGTTTGGTATGATTTTTAAGTGTAGGATAATTTTGAATTTTTTAATGAAAGGACAAAATTGCCCTTTCTTTTTTTTTTTCTTCCACTCCGGCGGCGACGTTCCGGAATGTCGGTGCGGCCAGCAGTCCGCGACGTCGACGGCTGCTGGCCAGACGGAAGTTATCGATCGGCGGCGACGGTCGGGGGTCCGGCGTCGGCTGGTTCTCGGCACCGATCGGTCGGCAGTCGGCGACGACGGTCAGTCGGTGACGGTGGCGGCGGTCGGCGGTCGGTGGCGACGGTCGTGGCGGGAAGTGGTGGTGAGTTTTGATATAGAAGAAGGATAAAATTGGAAAAATATGAAGGATTAAAGTTAGATAAATAATCTTAGGGAGTGAGGATGTATTATTTTAACCCACATAATATAACATAATCATTCATAGAACGTATTGACTTGGTTAAATAATCACGCGTACCAAACGAGGAATAAGGTTGGTTAAAAAAATAAACTCACCTTATCACCCCTACGGCCCTACCAAACACTCCCTGAGTGAAAGATAATTTATTAAACTCTGGTACTGTTTGATTATTACGTTTTAATAGAAAAAATTAAAGTTTTAAAAACAGACAATTATTCTATAAAAAACATTTTTACGGTTAAACGAATTATTGTTGTGTAAAAATATTAAAACTATTGAATCAAATTAAATTGAAACAATTTGTATGATTATTTAAAGCACCACGTACACACCTCAGTTGGATAAAATCCCCTCCAAAACCCTTTTCGTTCCTTCCCCCAGGCCCCATTACGCAATAACAATGGCTTCCCGCTCCGGATCAATTTCAAGACCTGCAATCAACCTTCTCAAATCCACCATTATAAAGCCCGGCACCAGACCTTCGTTCCCCGTTCAATCACCGCGGCCCCAGCCGTTACTTTTCTCCAGGTTTTTTCCGTAAGCCCTAATTGAGTTATGTACCCTGTTTGCCTATTCATTTTAGTTCTGGATCAAGGCTGGATTTTTATGTGCCATTCCTAAATTTCATGCAGAATGTGCAAATGGGTTTCACTAAAAAGCTCCGGTCATGATGTGTGCTTTTGGATGATAAATGCAAGTCTTTACGTTTTTTAAAATCAAATATCGGATAAATTACTTTAAAAGCTCAGTGTTTTGGGTCAGTGGATTTGGATTTGATAAAGGTGTTCGGTGTTTCTAATGAAAAGATTTGAAAATCAATCGAATTACGTGCTAAAAATTATATTAGATTGAAAAGATGAATTTTCCAAATCTCGATTTTCTTTGTTATCAAACATCTATGATTGATTTAGATGATATATTTTAAGTCCATATGGTAACCTAAAATTTTCAAATCCAAATGCGGCTTAAAATATTTTGTCTCGCAGGCCAGTGTCGCAATTGGGAGCCCTACAGTCTCTGTTGCCACTCCACTCAGCTGTCTCCTCAGCTAGGCTGACATCTTGCCTGGGTGCCGATTCCTTGGGCTGTAGGTCGTTGTCTCAGGGTATGCTCTGCTGTGCCAACCCTGGAGTTTGATAGATTTTTCAAGGTTTCTGTAAGAATACTCTAAATTTTAGATCTAAAATGATTTTCCATGTCTCTAACTATAGCAATCTGCTAAACTTTCTTTTCAATTTGTTGTACTATTATTTTCATGGAGTTTAGCCGAGTTACTTGCAATTTCGGGAGAGTGCAATGGCTGATGGGGCATCATGAGTTTCAATTCAGTTTTGTATTTTTGCTTGAAATCGAAATTTTAGGGGGATGAAAGATTCATTTGCTTACATAGATAATTTGATGACAAGTGCACTAAAATTAACCCATGAGTTACATAGGCAACTTATTCGACCAATAGAGGCGTTGGAGAAACAAGTTAGAGTGCTGTGTTATCTCTAATAATTGGTCGGAAGTTAAATGTGTCTGTCACTGATTTAAATACACTTTGCTATGTAAATTTTTATCCTACACAGTAATGAAAAAATATGAGTGTGCCATTGTTTTAAGGCAATGAGAGAATAAGAAGTTTCAATATGCAGGCACGCATGGACTAGGCTAGGGGAGGTTAGCCGTTTGAAATTGAACAAATATGTACAAGTTTCATGGGCCGGTTATACACATGCTTTCCATGTTACTTAGGCGTGACTTTATATGAAGTACCATGCATAAAAATTGTTGTTGTTGTTCGAAATTTAATAATATTTGTTGTAGCGTGGTACATGATGGTTTAACTCATATTTTTTTTGTTCGTTTGGATCAAACAACATTCCCGCGATAAAAAATCAGTATTATGAGTACTTGAGTGGCCATCCATATGAAATGATGCAATTGAATTAGGAAAAACCAACAGCTGTTTAACTGGAACAACTTTTGTTTGCTCCTTTTGTCAGCTCCTCTTTTGAACTGGATCCTGAATTTTTATTGATTTTTTGAATGCTGTATTATCTGTCATCTATCCCCACCCTGCCTTTTGCTTCATTATATTATTTGATTTTGTAAACCAGAGATTCTCTCAGTTTCTCTGCTGCAAACTAGCTTTTCATGAAACTTTGAGGAAACAGTTTCCTCTCTTATCTTCTCAACCTACATTTAGTTTTTTGGGTAAACGTTAGTGATTTAATATCAGCCAGAGCAGAATATTGGCTTTGGGTTGCAGAATGCTACACGATTTGAACATCGATGACCACATTCCACAATCAATTTTTTTCATGGATAATTCAGATTGATGATCAATTGAGGCTTCTACATAGTGATGATTGTTGTTATTGATAGAGGCTGTAATATATACTCTAGGTTAGTGATCTTGGATATGCTCAGCCGTTAAGCTCTTCATGTGATTGTTTTTTAATTTTTTTACTATGGAAAAAATATATAGCTACCATCCAGATGATTGAAGCCCTCCGCGTCTACTATTATGGCATTTGCATAACAAGCAAGAGCTGATTGTTGTTAAAGAACAGAATATGATCTGTAGTCCTTGATGATGGTCATTTATTAGATTTGACATCGCGATTGCATCTTTAGCCCCATCATTTGAAATTCCTTATCCTCACTGATTCCACATGTTGGTAGGATTTAGTATGCCTACCAGATTTCAGATATCTTGTTCACGATATTGTTTCTATGGAGCTTTCATTGTCTCTGTCAATGTCAGCGAATTGTAACTTTTATAATCGACATTTTTTGTGGTTTTTCCATAGTCGTCAAATCAAAGACACGTCCTTTTAACGAAGCATGTGTCTAGAACATGAAGTGAATGCTTCAGGCATGCCTCGAAGGCTCATGCTGTAGTGCAAATGCATCTTTGACATGGATATTATGTTTTTGTGCGACTTACTTACACAGTGTGCCTGGGCTCCTAGACTCCGTCATCTTCCCTGCGCTTGGTTTTTCCAATTGGGTTTGTAGTTTTGTGTATAATAGGGATTTTACATCAAGTCATGTATTATAATTTATTTTGATTGTTGTATGCTTGCAAAAGTGCTACATTATGTGATCGTTGTCTCATTTTTCGCCTCTAGTAGAGTCGGTTCTGGTATCCATTTGGCATGTAAATTCATTGCTCACGAGTTGATTTCTTTATTTCAGAACTAGGTCTCTGTGTGCCGCGATAAGTGATGAGATGTTTAAAGGTCGAAGAACTGGTGTGATTCGATGTGGCAATGCTTATGTTTCATTGCGACGTGCTTCAAATTCTTGATAATATGTACAACCAATTTTCCTTTCCTAAACTACGGAACCAAGAACTTGCTCACTGAGTTTCTCTTCTATTTATAAATAATATATTGCAGCAATATAATTTGACATTTTCAAGTTCTTCCAGGTGTCTGTATCGTTTAATTTTCCAGCTTCCATAGTAAAAACACATTACTAATCTGCCATGCGTTGTGGATATCAAGTTTTGCTATTAAGTTTTTCCAATGGATAAAATTTAATGAATAGAAAATATAAATACAAATACAAATATATTGAACATACTCAGATGAAAGACAAGCTAAAAAACAACCATTACATCTTGCTATCACTTTTCATTATACTAATAATAATTTTGGAGTAGGTTTTTTGCGAGACGGTCTCACAAATCTTTATCTGTGAGACGGGTCAATCATATTGATATTCACAATAAAAAGTAATACTCATAGCATAAAAAATAATATTTTTTCATGGATGACCCAAATAAGAGATCCGTCTCAGAAAATACGATCCGTGAGACCGTCTCACATAAGTTTTTGTCATAAGTCTGATGCAAAGATTGAGTCGTAGCATGTGGACTGGTCATAGGCCGATGTTACTAGTAAGTAATACTTGTGTGCCACAATATGCATGTAAAATATAATTATTTTTAACTATTCAAATAAATGCATTATGTATGAAAGACTTTATTGCTTCGTTCTTACAAAGAAAATGCACTTCATTTTTATATTTTTAGAGGTCATGTGGATCTTGTAACAAGCACACACAGAGATATATTGTATTCAAGGGCAATTTATGACAGAGGTGGTGGGCAATAGGAGACAGACTCTTTACAATGAACATGGAAATAATATCCCCATGCATGGAATGGGAGCCCATTAAGATTAAGTCGGGTACCATTTGACCATTAAAAAATCTTCTCTGTCTCATTTTTTTAATTTATACACATATATTTGAACCATTAAACTAAAGGCTACTAAAACGACAACAAATGGTACATTGGAATGGAACCCTCGACAAATTGCTAAATTATCCATCTCTATTCATTTTTATAATTATCATATTATATAATATTATAACATATATTTCTTAGTCCATCGTAAATTATGAAACTTCTCCACAAACTAATTTTTAAAAAAGGGAATTAAAACGAACTAAATAGTAATAAAAAAACAAATTACAAACACATAATGTGTGTACTCCGATGATGGTATGTAATAAACTAAACATGGTCACGGGGATTTGACTTTTCCTAAAAAGAGACTTCGATCGAGTGACGTTGAAGATATATATAAAGATCCTCATCGTGCAAAAATTAAAATTTCTGTATATCATTATTAATCTGGTTAAGAGTTAATTAATATAAATTTCTTAATGAAGCAAACAAGAGTCCCCATGGGTTGCGTTACACACGTGCTCGTCACGTGCAGACGTGGGTCTTCCTTCAACTTGGTTTAACATATTATTTGCCAAAAAAATTACATTTTCTTGTATATATATATATATATATATATATATATATATATATATATATATATATATATATATGCCAATGGTTATTAAGGTGGAAGAGAGGAAAAGTTATACAGAGGCATGTGATTACTGACAATTAATGAATTTATCTATATATAAAAAAACTGCATGTTATGGTTAATTAATTAATTACATATATTTAAATTCAATTATTTAGAGAAATGCTGTGCTGGCGGCAGATTAAAACATTAAGTTAACAGACTTTGTTAGGGATTAAGGACAAATAATGTCGGGTCATGTAATACTACATCCGTGTCAATTATATGGATTTTTATTTATTTTAAGGTTTTAAATATATAATTCAGTTTCTATATTTAATGATTTTTTTCTTATTTTTAACTTATAATATATTCTTATTAACTAAGTCTTAAAAACATGCAACCATTTTTTGAATGATTTAAATAAGTTTTTTTTTTCCAATTATTTGCTTACTTAACAAACAGACTTATATTTTTGGCATGAATGGAGTATATAAAATTTTAAATTCATTATTTTTTAATTAATCGGTAAAACTATATATCATAGTCTTAAGATTCTTAATTTAAGAATATATGGCAACCTATGGATCAGCGGTGCCTAGGATCTCTCAGCAGTAGTACATAATACATTGATTTATCATTTTATTAATTTCTTTTTAAATTATAAAATTGATTTTTTAGATATTCAGAAAATATTATATGTTTGATGCTGATTAATAATTCACATATACACATTTATTTTTGTTATTTCTTGGTGTCAACACGTTTTCTTAAATAATATATTTTTAAAGTAATTATATTGATATGGTTAAAGGCAAAAATTTATGTGAGACGGTCTCACGAGTCGTATTCTGTGAGACGAATCTCTTATTTGGGTCATCCATGAAAAATTATTACTTTTTATGCTAATAATATTACTTTTTATTGTGAATATCTGTAGGGTTAACCATTCTCACATATAAAGATTCGTAAGACCGTCTCACAAGAGACCTACTCTATGTTAAATATGTATATATAGCACACATATAAATGTTTTGCTCCAAAATAAAATGTCACGCGGTTTCTTTATTCGTATGAAATTTAATGAAAATCCACTTTTATAATTCATTAATCGCTTTTTTTCCCTGAAAATATCCTTAAAAAGTTTTATTTTATTTACTATCTAAATTTTAAAAAACAATAAAAATATATATAAGCTCTACCCTGCCCCGATCTTCATTCTCAAACAAAAAAGAATTATGCATGAATAAATTATGATCTCTAAATTATATATTGAATGAATTGTTCAATATTGTTCGGAAAATAATATAGTTGATAATCGAGCTAGTGAAGCAAAAAAGGGAATACAAAATTTTGGTCCAATTTTAAGTCATTAATTAATAATTATTATATGCTCTCAAAAATAATAATAATTAATTATATATCAGAGAAGGCACGTAATCAATTTTAAAGCTGGGAGTTGAAAAATAAGTAGCACAAATTTGAAAATATTATTCGATCACATGGTGTGCATGGAAGTAGGCACGTCTCCTCTTTTTATTTTTATGATATATGTATTTTTAATGCATCGACTCTTTCTCGAGGACCAATAAATTCGGGTGGTGGACTTGAAGTCCGTGCCAATAAAGATTAAAAATAAATACAATCTCTTTATAATATTTAACAAATAATTAAAGATTTTTTAAAGAAGATGTAGAAAACAAAGTAATTAAATATGCATAATAAATAAATATATACATAATTGATTAATAATCAATAGTCGAGAGTTTGATTTTTCGTACCAACATTTTATCAAATGAGTTTATCGCACAAGATTTATCAAATACCATTTACTTGGGTAGTGTGCTTTGCAGTTTATTGCGTTAGTCCGGGGTTTACCCGGTATCTCTCGAAAAGTAGTGGTCGTGGATTTTATCGTTATATATATATATATATATATATATATATATATATATATATATATATATTGTTTATTATATGTGTACAATTAAATATATTTGAAACAAATAAAATTCAATATCGCTTCCTCTGAACATTCTCTGTATTTTTTTGAAAAAGATAAATAAATCGCCACAAATTATATATTTTCACTCATATTCATGTACTCCAGAGGCCAAGAACTATCCTTGGTACATGCCCCCATGGTATAGAAGTTGAGTTTCCCAAGTTAAGAATCAGCGCCAGAGGTGGTGCCATTTCACCAACAAAAAGGGGAAAATATCAAAATTAAAGGGCAATTCTATTAAAAATTAAATTTTTATTTCTTATATATATATATATTATGTTGCATTACCTTAAATTAATCACTCATCCATTATATGAGATGTTTAATTAATTATATTAAATAAATAAATCCTCATATTCCAGTATATATATATATATATATATATATATATATATATATATATATATATATATATATATATTAAAGACTATAAATAAATAAAAAATAATACGTTGGAATTTTTTGTTGTGGTCAACTCGTGGAATCTCCATTTATTTCTTTATCAAAGGTGTAAAATTGAGAAAAAAGGAAATGGCATAATTATTAATTTATCGATCTTGGAAAAAGTTCGAAAGGAAAAGAATTGAGCGTCTCGTTTAGCTTTGTTAGCCAAAGTGCCAAAATAAAGAATTTTATTTGAAGATAAAAATGATAAACTATATAGTAAAAATTTACGTGAGACGGTTTTACAGACGTATTTTGTAAGACGTATATCTTATTTGGGTCATCCATTAAAAACATTACCTTTTATTGTGAATATCGATAGCGTTGACTCGTTTCACAGATACAGATTCGTGAGACTGTCTCACAAGAGACCTATTCTAAACATAGTTCGATTAATTTTTAAATAAATTATTTGGATATTATTAATCCGGTGCTTGAACTAAATAGCCCATATATTATTATTTATACACGGGTCACACTACATATTCCATGTGGCCGGCGATTTATACAAATCTTAATAGTCAGTTTGAACAAATATTTATATAAAAAAAATTATAAAAGTTTTTTTTTTTATAAAAGTTTTAAAAAATTGTTGGCGAAGGGTTTCCGATCTATATGTCCAAATTTAGAATGGACATCCGGTTTTAGACTCAATCGTAACAAATCTCTCAACCAACTCAAAAAAAATTAATATTTTGTATATAAAATGATGCAATAAATTTGAGATTAATGGTAGTTTTACTAAGAAAAGCCTTAGGAAATTTTTTCTGGAAAAATTTATAATATTGTTAAATCAATAATCATAAAAAGTGACAGTCCTGCACGTACCTACATGCCGGTATAGACCAATACAAACATAATGTCCACAAAATACATTGAATTGGACTTTTCTTGTCTATCCTAAAGCCAAAAAAGAACGTTTCTACCGACATTTTTATATTCATACTTACTTCAATTTGAAATAAAGTAATATATTATTCAACAAAAATAAATAATTAATTAACGCGAATACTTAATTAATTAAATTTATCATTTCCATTGTATCACAAGCTAGCTAAAATGTATTATTTTTAGATCATAAATAAATTATATTGATCATAAATATATTATGTTTGATATAAAAAGGAAAATACCACATGGGGTTTTATTTTTCTTAAATTTAATTTCCAGCATACCTAACTACATTTCTATAATGATTTGATTTTAGTGTTAATATCGATCTAACTGTCATAATGCATTATAATAAAGCATAAATTATTTGATTACTAAATATTAGTTCAAGAATTTGGGCAAAAAAATAAGGTAAACTTCGGATTTGTTTTCTTGATCATGATAATATTAGAAAAAAAGCTACAAAATTCCATAAGTTAGGAATCAATAGTTTATGCTTGTTCTTGAAATTGATGGAACTAAAATCCCAAAAAATAAGAAAGGAAATTACTCTAATAAAATTAACCTCAATGCCAAAGCTAAATCAACTGTCGAAAATCAGGGCCGATGTGTTGATGAATCAAGTAATCGTCGCCGTTGGATATGTCAAACATCATATTCTGATGATGGTGATGCAGAAAGTGTTGCTGCTGACTTCTCAGCTGCTCTTTCTGCCTTCTCAGCTCCAGAACTTTGCGGTGTGAATTGGAGTGCTTCGTGAGCATAAATGTCGGGCTTGCTGCGGGGCGGTATTCGGGTACCAGTCGACCCGATTTGTACCTCACCCCACATGCATTGCACAGTGTTTTTGGTCCCATGGGCCCGGTCCGCCATTGCGGTGTCTTGTCGGTGGCGCAATGGAGGCACTTCCGACCGTCGGAGGAATTATCCGGCGCCTTCTTCTCTACCACCGTTGTTTTGCTGCCTGCGGCGAAGTTGGACGAAGATGACGATGACATGGTGGGAACGTTGGAGGATGGGGTCGGAGCCACGGCGAGAATGCGCGATGCCCAGTTTCCGGGGGTGGCGCGTGAACGCTTGCTACGCGCCTTCGCGGGGACCGACATTTCCGGCCGGAGAACGGGGCAGGTTCGGGTAGTGTCAGGCTGGAATCTGTATTGTTGAGTACTCTCCGGAGCTTCGTTATTTCGAGCTTTTAATCCTTGTATGAGATGCAGCTTCTGCAAATCCTCGCTTGAGAATGATTCCTCCGAGAAATTCGATAGCCATTCAAGCTCAGCCAAATCATCATACTGCATTAAAAATGCGACAAATGTCAAAAACAAAAAAAAAGAAGAAAATAAATAAAGAATCATCCAAATTCTTCAAATCAAATCAAGTCATCATATTTTTCAATCAAACGCCGCACCGGGAGGCACAGTTCACTGGAAAAATGGCCATCAGAAAAGCCGCGGCCCCCGCCAACGTCGGCAGAGTGAAGCAAAGGCTCGGCAGTGCTCCCCCCGGAGAATGAGGAGTTACATGAGTTATCCACCGCCGTAAGTGCGGAGGAGTCCGTAGGCATTCCAGTCACAACCGCCTCATCGCCACCATCCCCCGCCACCATATATTCATCATTCGGGATGTCTAGAAGGTCCTCAATGACGAATTGGTCGCTGTTTTTAGCGTCGGAGGGATGTTTCTCGGGCGTGAAATGGGTGTTATAGTAACCTGTTTGGAAGATTTCTGGGGTTTCCATCGAAATTTTCACAGAATATGAGTGTAAAAAAGGAGACAAGGTAAGAAGGGAAACGGAGTATTTATTTGTGTGTGTTATTATATTTGCGTTAAGAAAGGGACACCTAATAATTTGGATTTTGACGAGGAAATTATTATGGCTTTTATAGGAGCATGGAGAATTTGCTAGTCTTAAGATGTTTATTATTATTAATGTCGAAAAATATATTATTCTGATAATTGTGGATGTGAAATCATCATAGTGCCCTTCGTGTTTATTTTTATCTTTTATTTCTATTCTTTTAATTTGCTCCAATACAAGTATTTGAATTCATATATCGAAACTCTTATTGACTGAAAATTTATGCATGGAAAAATAAATTAAATTTCATTATTTCAAAAGCAACCGGGATTATATAATTACTTTTATAATAAATTTGTTTATTTTAACCTTTTCTTGTACTATTTCCTATGTTGTAATGAGCAAGGAAATTCGTGCTTCATATAATAATGTGATCAATATTATTTATAAGCACAAGTCACTTGGTCACTTCCTTAACACGAACTTTGTCCACCTTTAACTCGAGAATAATAATATTTAAAACGATGTATTAAATTTTGAAGTTGACCAATTCAATTAAGTACACGAACAACAGTAGCATTAGGATTTGGAAATATATCTATTTGCGATGCCTAGCGTGTGTATATATATATATTTCCCATATTAATAGTTTTTTTTATCTAGGGGCAATTTTGTAACTTGAAAACACACAAATTAAGACACATTGTTATTTATTTTCACAAAATTGTAGGAATTGAGGATGTTAAATGTCCAAGACAATCTAACCACCCAAATGAATCGATCAAAAAGGTTGAAATGTTCAAATCAGTTGTTAGTCCAATTATAGCAATGTTTTACCGAGGATAATGAGCCTATTTTTGTTTTATTTTTTTAAAAACCGAAATAAGGGCAAGATTTCACACTTTTGCATATTACTAATATATATATATATATATATATATATATATATATATATATATATACCGCAAAATGGAATACTTTAAATGGTAGCAGTAAAAACATGATTGGTTGACAAAATATTTTTTTGAATAGACCAAAAAAAAAATGCTTATTATTAATCCTATGTATTTTTTCGCTGATTTACAACAGTAATTAATGGCGACGACATACTTGAGAAACAGTCTAATATAGATTTTGTATTTCTTCTAATTAATTTAAAGGGACAATAGCCAAAATAGTCTTCGACGTAAGTTTGTCTATTTTCTTTTTTGTTCTTACAAGTATTCAAATCTGTATTTTGATCATATACGTATGTTAGATTGTGTTTTGGCTTTTGTTTAACTTTTGTTTAACTTTTGTTTATGAATTGTTGTCTTGGTGTCACATAAGTCGATATTTCCTAGTGCCACATAAGAATTTTTTGGTGTCTCGTTAATATTTTCTGACACACATTGACATAATTGTTGTAGCACATTTCATATCTCAAATTTGGAACAAAATTTCAAGCTTCATCCAGAGTTTTGAAAAAGAATAGTTACTCTTCCATTTCATTAATTTAAGTTACTATATATTATCGATACTCGTGCTGGTATATAAATTTAAATTAACATATAAAATATATATATTTAACTATAAAAACCTCTGATTTTACACGTTATAAAATTCCACCCTTTTACATATGCCCCGCGTGTATATATTCTCATTTCATGACAGTCCCACTACGGGGCACGTTATTTACAGCTAGACTCGATCGATGGAGGAGTAACATCAGGCACATCGCCGGCGATGTTGCCAAACATGTTGAGTGTATATCGGCAGATCCACACGTACAAGATACCATCAGTTGCTACTTGCATTAATCCATCTAAATATATAAAAGCTTATGTTTATTTAAATATAATTTTTTTTATGAAAAGAAACTATTGAAAAAGACTTGTTGGTTATTATTATGTATAATAGAAAATAATGTGATAGGATTCTTAATTGCAATATCAATTTCAACAAGAGTAGATATCTTGCGAAACGATCTCACGGATCTTTATCTGTGCTACGGGTTAACCTTACCGATATTCACAATAAAAAGTAATATTTTTAACATATTTTTTTAATGGATGATCAAAATAAGATATTTATATCACAAAATACGATCCGTAATATCGTTTCACACAAGTTTTTGTGTTTCAACCGTCGTATGATTTTTCTGAACAATTACCCTAGCAATTTGCAAATTTATATCGTTAAATATATTTATCGGATAATAAAATTTCAAATTTAAAACGAGATATAATTAGAAAAACTCTCATAAACCAAAAGAATAAATAAATCGAACTGGTCCGGATTGCACGTGGCTAAGGGTGGGGGAGCATGTCAGTAAAGCATGTGAATGGCTGAGCTTGACCAAAAAAATGCCACGTGGAAGCATACAAAAAGGACTTTGCCGTCTAGGTCGCGGCAACGTGTTAGCACGTGCCGCCTTTGGTCACGTGACTCTAATTCATTGGGTTGGCACCTATGGTATTGGTTTCAAGTCACGTGGAGCATCGTCGATGCATTGTGATATATTTACGTATTTGGTATTCGTGTAGAATTATAGATTTTTTTAACTGTAAAAAAATTACTTCTGCTTTTACTCTCTTTTTTCTTTTATTTCAAATATCTAAACAATCGAAGTTTTAAAAGTCTTTTAGCGAAATTGATTGCAAAAAAGAGAAATTATATCAGAATTTTCCCAAATCTCACTCTCAAACTAAGCCTTAAAAGATATTTCGTACGGGCATTGACGTCATTATCTTTAAAAATGTGATCCAGTGTCTTTTTTTAATGATAACCCAGAGTTGAAAATTTAGAGCACCCACATTGGGAGTTATAACGCCCACTCACATGAGAGAGAAGGTTGGGCGTTCATCTGTATGAACGCCCTGTGTGTCAGATAATTTTTTTTTTAAATTTTCAAAATTAGCGATGGCTATATAGAAACTGTCGCCGATTTATTGTCACGTGGGCCCCACGTGTTTTCAATTATTTTAATTATATTTTATATTTAATGAACGGTCAAAAAATTTGGACTTTTAACGACGGTTTTAAAAATCACCGTCGCTTGTTGCGACGGTTTTTCAAAAACCATCGCTACACGTTGTTACTTTTAGTTTAAAGTATCCGATGGTGAATATAGCCGTTGGAATATAGCCGTTGCAAATTTCAATATAAATAGACACCTTGTATTATACAATTCTTCATTCTACAAACATATCATTTGGCAAAAAGATACACTTGAATTTGTTTCCTCCACAATGTCTCAATATTCAGTAGTTCAACCTCTAGCTCGACAAGTGAAAACGAAGTCCAAATTGAAGTTGATGACGAAGATTATGATCCGGGGAAAGAGCTAATGTCATTGATGCTTCAACAAAGTCGACAAATAGTTGAATCATGTCAAAGTAATAACGTGATGTGGCGAAGAAGAAGGTTCATCCAAAGAAATCGTGAAGCCGGGCATGCGAGGCTCTTCAATGATTATTTCTCCACAAACCCGGTGTATCCAGATCATATATTTCGAAGACGATTTCGCATGCGAAGAGAGTTATTCTTTCGAATAGTGAATGCACTTGAGGAGCGTTCACCGTATTTTCAGCAAAGGGACGATGCTGCGAGAAGAAAAGGCTTGTCACCACTACAAAAATGCACAGCTGCAATTCGTCAATTGACGTATGGAGTCCCGGCCGACCATCTTGACGAGTACCTACGCATGGGTGAATCAACTGCCATCAAGTGTCTTTTAAAGTTCTGCGGATATGTGGTCGAACTATTTAGTGATCGATATTTGAGAAGGCCAAATGCTGATGATGTTCAACGTCTTCTTCAAATGCATGATGAAAGGCACGGGTTCCCTGGAATGTTGGGCAGTCTTGATTGCATGCACTGGGAATGGAAAAATTGCCCAGCTGCTTGGAAATGCCAGTTTACAAGAGGCCATGGGTCACCAACAATCGTGCTTGAAGCGGTCGCGTCTCAAGACTTGTGGATATAGCATGCATTCTTTGGTGTCGCCGGTTCACGTAATGATCTTAACGTGTTGTACGAATCTCCCATATTCAATAACGTCTTGCAAGGAAATGCACCAGAGATTAATTTCATGGTCAACGAGACTCAATATACGAAGGGGTATTATTTAACAGATAGAATATATCCGGAATGAGCCACTTTCGTTAAGGCTTTTCCTTGCCCGGAGGATCCAAAGAGGAGGCTTTTTAAGGAAAGACAAGAGTCTGCAAGAAAAGATGTTGAACGAGCATTTGGGGTGCTCCAAGCTCGATGGGCAATTGTCAGAGGTCCAGCTCGTTATTGGTACAGAAAACGGTTAAAATATATTATGTTAGCATGCATTATTTTACATAACATGATTGTCGAAGACGAGGGGGTTCACGTGACAAATTGGTACAACGATGAAGGTGACGAACCCGCACAACCCGTCCAGGGCTCAAACCGAGGATTTCGTGAATATCTCCAAACAAATTCCGAAATACGTGACACTCATGTGCATCACCAACTTCGTGCCGACTTAGTTGAACATATTTGGTCAAAATACAACAACAATCCTTGAATTAGTATTTTGCATCTTCTGTTAAATTTAATTTATTTTCTTTTATTTTTATGCAAGTGTTATTTATTATTATATGTTGTACCGTTTTATTTTAAGTTTATAATAAATTTTTAATTTTAAGTAAATAACACTCATAAAATTAAATTATTTTACGTATTGAATAAATAAAAACAAATTATTATTAATATAAAATAATAATAATTTAAATTTCTTAAAAAATTTGAAATTGAATTTATTTAATGTAAAATAAGAGTAAGATGAATTAGTGGACAGCGGGACCGACAAATAATGAGTGTGAATGTTAAAATGAATGTGAGAGAATAGATGTGTTAATGTAATGTGTATGTGGCATGTGGACCCCACGATTTTTGATGAGGTGGTGGGTGTTATACGGATGCTCTTATACAAAATATTTAAAATATGATACTAATATATAATATTTCAGTATCAACTCTCTTTCAGATCTGATAATAATATATAATATTTGATAACACAAACAAGTATATCATGTAGTGATATAATTTAGTTGTTTCAATTGTACATTCAAAATTTAATCTATTGGATAATATCTAAAACAGTACTCTTTAGGGGTGTTCAAACTTCGGATAAAACCGAAAATCCAAACCGAAAAAACCGAACACTAAACCGAACCGAAAACCGAATTTTATAATTCGGATATAAATGTTAAAACCGAAATTAATTTGGTTCGGTTTCGGATTATAAATGTCAAAACCGAACCGACCGAAAAAACCGAAAGTTAATTAAATTAATAATGTTATTTTTATTTTATATTATTTATTGAGATGATATTAGTGAATGAAGAATTATTTTGAATAATACTTAGTTGATTGTTGTTTATGTAATTCATTTGTACTTTATATTTAAATATTTTACTAAGAAATCATTTAAAAAAATAACATATTATATTTTATAATATATTTATATTATTAATTTAAATAATTGTATCAAAAACGAAATAACCGACCGAAATAACCGAACCATTTCGGTAGGAAACCGAACCGAACCGAAGAAAAATGGTTCGGATATCGGATTATATATTTGTAAAACCGAAAACCGAAAAAACCGAAATAAAAAACCGAAAACCGAACCGAATCGACCGATGAACACCCCTAATACTCTTATATAATATATTAGTATCATATTTTCAATGTTATATACTGAATTTCATCCGAAAAAACAATTGAGATTCTAATGAGTGCATGAACATTATTTTTGTGAATAAAAAAATGCAAGAATTTTTTTTGGTCTAATAAGAACTGAACACAATTACAACTACACCGTTTGGGATTTAAAAAAGGGTGCATATCTTCTCCAGTGAATTGGGTATATTTTGAATCGTGGGCCTGCCAATAATTAAACATCACAATAAATGATGTCAATGATAGTACAGGCTTGCTTTTTGGCCCATTGTTTCTATTTTATATGGCATTTCTAAGTTGACAAGGCCAAGTTCGGCCCAACTCCGGAGCACCAAAAAAACAACATACTAAAATTCAAAATCAATTGTAAAATATTTTTGATAAAATTTACCCAATATTTTCAGGTATGTTTAAACTTGTTCCACTTTTGACAAGTGTCACACACACACACACACATATATATATATGTATGTATGTATGTATGTATATATATGTATGTATGTATGTTTAAAATTTTGGTTTTTCATCTCGTCGAAATTGAGTTTCATTCATGTATCTTTCAATTTTTTATAATTTTAATATTTTTATTGAAAGTGCTGATGTGAAAGTATACACGAAAATACTACGTCGGTGTCATATATATCGGCGCCACATCAGAAAATGGCCAAATTTGCAAAAAAAAAATAAAATAAATTGATATAGGAGTTAAAACTGAGATTTAATAATATGAAATATCGAAAATAGCAAATAGAAAAATATAAATATTTCATTTAAACAATCACACATTTGTGGGCCCGACACTTGTTCTTAGATCAAAAAATATTTTCTAAATATAAATTTCGCTCTATAATTATTTTTTTATGTACTTAGTCATCTCAAAGTGAATTTTCACAATATGTATTAGTTTTGTTTTTTGTTCTTTATATATATATATATATATATTGTTGCAGTTTTAGTTAATAGTGCATCCCCCACTCTTATAAGTGTGGCATGCATTTTGTTGTAATTCCAAGTGGTCTTTATTTATTTATTACTCCCATTTTATTTTTTTATTTTTTATTTTTACAATTTGAGCTTTACTCAAGATCTACACCGTCCTTGTTTTGATTTCTCGAAATTGGTGCATTGGAAGTTCCTTTCAAGTTGTAATTGCTATGCTTTATTTTGACAAAACAGTTTGATAAAGAGGTTTCCACTAACTATGCCTTAGCATCCATCAAGTCGTTTCAATAGCAAATAGACACATCCATTTCTTTTTCAATTTAATTTCAAGATTTTGAAGATGTAATGATTAAATTTTTGCTAGTTTTTTCCCTTTTCGGTTTTGTGGTCAAAAGTTGGAAAATCTGAAGACTTTATTTTATCTGAAAGTAGCAGCTTTGTCCAGCAATTGAACATTCTTTAGTGCTTCTCAACCATCCCACTATACATATATATATATATATATAAAACAAATATTGAATTTTTTTAGGGGTAAAATATTATATGTAAAACAAACAATATTGAGTGATAATTTTTTTAAGTTTCTTGCTAGAAAAATAATCGGAGGAATCAATCATATACTTCCTGAATCTGATATATTATCATTTTTTAACAGATGTAATTTATATGCATTTTAAAAAAATATTTTTTCATTTCCCACAAATGTTTAAATATTACTTACACGTAAGTGAAAATTTAAATCTACGCACGCTTTTCAAAATTTATAAAACAAATTGTGGGCATGCATGCATGGTGGTGGTCTCAAAATAAATGAAAATGAAAGCAGATCAAGTCAGACGACTCTTCCCTGACAACGATCCTGAACACTTTATTATATGCTTCTGGTCTTCATAAGCATGTCAATGCACAAAAAATAGGGTCAAAATTAAGCGCACACAGAAAATCTAATGCTTCAGTTTTAGTTAATTCACTATCTTAATTAGTCGCTATTTTACACATTTGTTTCCCAAATTTGTTCATTTTCACTGAATTGCTGACGTGACATCTGATATGCAAACAATAATTGTCATCACATCAGCATTTTCACAACAAAAACGGTAAAACTTTAATCAGATTATCTCCTAGTTAGGCTACCTCCGTCCTCCACTAGGGTTGAAATAACACCAAATCAAATTGTTGGTTTGAATTAATTTTTAATCGATCGCCATTTTCTGGCTTAACAAACAGATTATTACTCACGAGGAATTAAGCCAACTTGAACCTATATGTGTACTCGACAAACATACATATCATGTGCATGAAAGAGAGTATGGTATCCTTTTTTTAGGCCTGCCCGGGACACTTGTAAAAAGATGAAATTCTTTTGAGAAAATTTGGAGGAAAAAAGTAACTTTTTTTCATCAACGGAAGAATGGAAAAACATAGCTTTTTTTTTTTGCATGGTCTCCAAGGAAGTTATGATTAAAATTCTCGAATCATTAATTGAGATGGACAAATAAAAATTAAATTATAATCCATGCAAATGTTAGCTGTTTGGTCTTTTACTTTGTATATAGGATTCAGAAAGAAGACTTGATATTAGGTCAACAAAAAAAGGATTTGGGTTGTGGCAAATCCTGCAGGTATAAGATCTTGAATTATATTAACCGATAAGATTTCAGAAATGAAAAACTTTTCATTATAGGTAAGACCGGATTAATCAGTCTCACAAACAAATATACGTGAGATCGTCTTATAAGATATTTGTGTGTGTGTCTGTATATATGTATGTATATGTGTATGCACGCAGGAATGTCTATTACATGGATTTTGAGCAAAAGCTTGAAACATCCACTGATACACAGTGGCAATTATATTTTGAGTCAACCCCCCAAATAAAACCTCAATAAAGAAAGATCATCAATACGTGGAAAACCCAAATATTCGTCAATACATGGGATTAAATAAATAAATCGTTATTTATTTTTTTTTTTGGAACAAAAGTAAAATGAATTTACATGTGAATAAAGTTGGTATATTCGATAAACCATCGTGCTTTGTGCAGCGAGCTTTTGCCGTGCTCGGGTCACAGAGAATGATCGAAGAGAATTGGACAAAGAGACAAAGGATAACATCATTAGATCTTCAGATTTATATACATATACATATACATATACATATACATATAGATATGGTCCCTTCAACTATTTCTCTTATTTTCTTGTTTTTTGGCTAGCTGTTGACATTACTCCATCTTGATCTTAAGACTCGTCAATTCAATCCTTCATCCTTTACTTGTTTTGAAATACGGCCATCTTTAATTACATGCATGCTAGCTCTCGTGTACACACACGTACGTGGCATGCATATGTATAGTAGTCGATTTTTTTAAGAATACTGTTATTAAAAAATAGAAGAGTAAGTCTCTTATGAGACGGTCTCACGAATATTTTTCTGTAAGACGGGTCCACCCTACCGATATTCACAATAAAAAGTAATACTCTTAGCATAAAAAATAATATTTTTTCATGGATGATCCAAATAAGATATCCGTCTCACAAAATACGATCCGTGAGATCGTCTCACACAAGTTTTTGCGAAAATAGAAATTGATTTTTTTAAAAAAATTAAATATTTTCAAAAAGTATTTTTTAGATATTTTTAACATAAATTTAATGTTTCCTAAAAAAAATAATAGGTTATTTGTCAGAGGGTTTCATGGATCTTTATTCGTGAGATTAATCAATCTTGTTTATATTTATAATAGTAATAAGATTAATCAATCTTGTTTATATTTATAATAGTAATAATTTTGATATAAAAAATAATATTTTTTAATGGACAACACAAATAGAATATCAATCTCACAAAATTGACTCACGAAATTGACTCGTGAGATCTGAAAAAAAAAAAAATCAAGAGTAAATCGTCATCTTATGACCCACTAAAGGGAACAACAATTATAAGCACCAAATATTCCCCTACTTTTGATAAGTTTGAACTTCCAATATTCTAAATCTAATCTAATCTAAAATATGTAAATATATCAATTCGTGGACGATTTAAATATTTCCCCCAATCATATTTTTATTAATTACGTCAAAATATCGCATTTATAACTGTTGATTAAAAAAATGCATATATCTGTCAATTAATTTAAATTTACCATTTGTATTTATTTTATTGCAATGTCAATGTCCGTTAAGAGTCGTGTCCAAGCTTGTTCGAGGACAATATATATATATATATATATATATATATATATAAGTGTTATTGCAAAATGTTTTTATTTAATTATTATAAGTGTTATTGCAAAATGTTTTTATTTATATATATATAATTAAATAAAAACATTTTGCAATAACACTTATATATATATATATATATATATATATATATATAGTATGAAATCAAATCTTCAATCAAAAATATATTCACAAACATGTAATCATTTCCACCTCAAAGGAAAAGGAAAACAACGTTCAAAACCAAAGGTCAATAATAATAAAAACCAAAACCCTAAAAAGAAAAAGAGAAAAAGGTGGTTGAAATACTACAACATAGCTAATAGCGAGAGCTTCAAACCTTGATAAAAGAAACACAAGAACTCGACGTCACAGTTGATTCAATAAACTTCACTAAATGAGCGGCATCCGGCCTCGCCCCCGGATCACCTGCCGTGCACTGCAGTGCAAGAATCATGGTCTCCACAATCTGGTTCTGACGTTCATTTAGCGTTTGATTCTTGATGTTTGAATCAACCCACATTTCAAGATGGCAGTCTGAGTAGCAATATCTAGCCCATTCAACAATATTTTCATGGATTCCGAGCTCGGTGTCGGCAGGAGATTTTCCGGTCAGGAGTTCGATAAGGAGAAGTCCGTATCCGTAAATGTCACTCTTCTGTGTCAGGACTACTTTTGATCCATTGGCCTCTGCAGATTTCGGGAAAAAAAATATAATTCAATACAATGGATCTTTAGTATATATTAACGTGCATGGACATGATTACTTGGATGAAAAGATGTATTTGGTAAGAAAAGAGACGATTTATTAGATTCTTTTTTCCAACATCTCACAAAACCAAAAGGGTACTTGCGATAGATGATATTGAAGCATATGGGGAAATTATTGCATCTACGTTTAATTTGTACTTGCCAAAAAAGTAAAAGACTTCAAGCACGACTTTCTTGCTTTTACTACATCGATAATAAAATTATAAACAAGATGCCATACTTTTCAAATATATGCATGCGCAAGAGAACCCATCAACAAAATGTAGAAAGTAAATTATGGAATGATAGTAAAATTAAGTACCTGGAGTAACATATTCTAAGGAGTTGCGACATTTGTTGTCCGCAGAAGCATTAATTCTTTGAAAACTTGGTCTCAAGCGGGCTTCTCCTTTTTCATCAATCATGACCTTCTTAGGTGAAATGTCACCAATTATGATTTTTGATGAACAATAACAATGCAAATACTTGAGGGCTTTTGCGACTCCAATCGCAATTTTGAGACGACTATCCCAACTCAGGCCCCTAAGAGTTTCACTTAGATCTTTCCCTTTAATGTATTCATACACCAAAATGCACACCTTTTCGGACTTACATATAGCGAGAAGCTTTACGATATTTGGATGATCGAGCTTAAATAATTCACTCCATTCCATGCAGAAGCTTGTTGAAATTGTAGCTACCTCCTTTCTAAATAATCGCTTGTTATTTCTAGAGCATTTTCCTCTATAGGACAATATATCATCTATAGTTATTGATCTTGAAATGATTTTTGAATTCAAGAAATACAATTCCCAAATCCCATCATCACTTTCCACTCTTTTCAGCTCCAGATCTTTCCTTTTTTGGATGAAAATTGAAACGAAAACGATAATCGCTAGGACCATCAAAGAGGCAAGAAGAGTGGCAATTAAGATGTACCACCGAAAATGATTTTTCACACTGCTGCACGGTGGTAAACCACTTTTTTTGTCGCCGCCACAGAGTTTATTACCGGTTACAGAACTAGAATTAATGGCAAGAAATGCTCCGGTGGAGGGCAAGCTTCCCTGGAAGTGGTTGTAAGAGATGTTGATTTGAACTAGTGAATCGACTTTACCTAAATTTGAAGGGATTTCGCCAGTCAATTCATTAACAGACAGATCAAGCTGTCCAAGAACTGGCATTGATGCAAGACTAACGGGAATTTCTCCATTAAGATGATTATGACTGAGGTCTAAAGTCACGAGTTTCTTGCAATAAGATAATTGATCAGGTATTCGGCCAGAGAGTTCATTCTCTCTTAGCTTGAGTTCCATTAGCTGAGAAAATCCTCCAATGCTTTGTGGGATGCTGCCTGAAAATTTGTTCCCCGATAAGTCCAAGTGTTCTAACTTCTTACTGCCGAACCACACCGGCAATTCCCCAAAATACTCGTTTTTGGCCAAATTCAGCATTTGAAGCTGTGGCATATCCCATTTCCTGTCATCAATCCTTCCAAATAGCTTATTACTCGAAAGATCAAGAAAATAAACCTGTGGAAGTGCGGTGAATTCTGGTGAAATTTCACCCGAAAGTCTGTTTTTCTGAACTCGAATACGCTGTAAACTCTTGCAATGATTCAGACTATCTGGAACTTCACCTTCCAAGTAATTTGAGAAGAGGATAAGCTTTACAAGTTGTCCCGATTCACATAGGTTTTCGGGGATTTTTCCCGTGAGGTTATTGGTTGAAAGATCAAGAACAGTAAGGTTATTATATTTTCCGAGATCTTTTGGAATTTCACCTGATAAACCATTAGACCATAACTGAAGAACTTGGAGACGCAGCAAAGAAGTTAAAGAATCCGGGATTTTTCCAGAGAAATTATTGGAAAACAAATGGAGAATTTCCAGATTCTGCAGCTGTTGAATCAGTTCAGAAATCTCACCTGACAGGGAATTATCACTCAAATCAAGTGATACCAGTTTCTTGAGATTGAAAATGTGGTCAGGAATGGGACCAGTGAGCTTGTTAAAGTAGAGAAAAAGGTATTCAAGATTTGTGAGATTGCCTAAAGATGATGGGATTTCACCTGTAAGATTGTTATAAACAAGATCAAGATGATTCAGAAAGGGTAATTCCCCAATTTCTTTCGGAATTTCGCCTGAGAAATTGTTGTATCCCAAATAAATCCACCTCAAGCTCTTCAGGATTCCTAAATTTCTTGGAATTTCACCACTTAGCTGGTTCGATGCCAAGGTTAGAAACTCCAATCTTGTCATATTTGACATCGAATCCGGAAATTTTCCGACCAACAGATTCCCTCCAAAATCAAGAAACTTGAGTCCTGAATACAGTCCCATATCTCGTGGGATATTTCCAGACAGCATATTGTTTGATAAATCCAATGTTTCAAGAACTGTCAGAGGGCCAGCTTGAATCACCCCTGTCAAATTGTTGTTGCTTAGATTCAGGTATCTAAGTGAAAAACACGAGGATAAATTTGGTGGGATTTCACCAATGAACTGATTGGTTGAGAGATCAATGGTCTGAATATCAGGGAGTCTGAAAATGGAATCTGAGATTCTTCCAGATAAGTTCTTCTCAGGCAGCTCGATTTTGGACACGTGGGATGAATCGAAACAGGAGATTCCTTCCCATTTGCAGAAAGAAACAGATGAATTCCAGCTGCTCAGTGCCTGAAATGGATCATTTATTGAAGCTTTTATGGATAATAACAGCTCAAGTTCAAACTCTTTGCATGTACACAAGTTGGTCATGAGAATAAACATGATAATGAACTTGATCAAAATCTTGAATCTTTTGAATCCATCCTTGGCCATTTTCAGCTGAAAAATTTGACAACTCAGACTGGGTACTGGAATCAAGAAATTGGCCAGCTTTAATCTAAGATAAGTTTACAAATTATCCTATATATTCATTCTCTGCAAAAAGAAGATTAAATAAAATAATTAGCTTCCAACTACAATTAATCATGGGATCTGAAGCTTATAAAAAACAATTCAATACGGAAAAGAAAACACACATATAACAGCTTTTTATGAAAGAATCTCTCATTCATGGACAAATATTTAAAAATGCCTTTGTTATCACCATAAGGACAACGAAAGCAACAGCAAGAACAAGCATGCGCAGGGATAATGTATAATCCAACCTTCAAAATAAAAAGTCAAAAGTACTGCATGTTAGAAATCCCAGTTGCAAGTATCCTAAAAACTATCAACTTTAAAAAAAAAACATAAATAAAATGAAATAGTTCATGCATTTATGCGATAGTATAAATAATGAGGCGACTTCAGATTCCAAAAGCTGGGTATGGAGAATCAAAGTCTGAAACTCACTTTGAAGCATGTATAGATGGAAATGGAGAGAACAGTAGGGTTTGAAGGTAAGGCAGCGGCATATAAATATATAAATAGCTAGAGGACTTTTCTAGAAAATTTTGGCATACAAATTTTTTATATAAACTTTTGTAGTTTTTTTACCACAAAAAAATATTATTTTAATTCTAAACCTAGAGTCCAGGGATCAATATTTGTCAGATAAGCATTTTATCAAGTGTAGTTAGGATTTAAAATTTTTGGAAATAATAATAATTCCAGGGTTAAAAGTGGGAAAGAAAGAAGATACAGATGTTTGGAAAAAGAGGTTGGCTTTAAATTTGTCGGATATTACCTAAATGCTCTTTTGACTGGCATTGGAAAGTGACAAGAGAATGTGTAACTGATGAAGCTTAAAAAGTTGGATGAGTCATGCTCCCTTTGCCTTTGTTCTTGGATCGACTTGTATGCTTCAACAATGCAAATTTGGTGTGAACTATATATTCTGTCTCCTTGCATCAAAGTATGCATGTGTGTGTGTATATGTGTGTGTGTTTATATATATATATATCTTAATATATAATATTATATAAATATAGATATACACAAATATATATATATATATATATTTGTGTATAGGTATTGTGTGACTTAAATCTTAATATATAATATTATATAAATATAGATATACACAAATATATATATATATATATATATTTGTGTATATCTATATTTATATAATATTATATATTAAGATTTAAGTCACACAACCCTTTATAGGTATTGTGTGTATATATATATGTATGTATGTATTTGTGTATATCTATATTTATATTATATTATATATTAAGATTTAAGTCACACAACCCTTTATAGGTATTGTCAAATTACACAACAAAAACATTATAGTATACTCCTCACCAAAGTAAAATTTCAAAACTATAATAATACACCTACCTAAGGCATAGTTTGGTACATGAGATAAGAGAGAGATTGATAAATAATCCTCTTTATCTCATGTTTGGTATCTTTTTAAAAAGCTCATGATAATATAATGGGCCCTTGATAAATAATTTTTTAGAAGGCTAAAATATCTACTAATAAAAAGTGTGATAATTTTAATGTAATGATAAAATATACTACAAATGACTTAATTACCCTCAATTTATGATAAATGATTTTTTTATAAATCTATGGTAGCAGGTAGAAATTAAAATCAAATAAATATTTTATTTATTTTTATATATTATATAATATGATAATTATATAAATGAATTCGGTATAATTATATAAATAATTTTTATAAATTTCAATAAAATTATTATTATCTCTCGATTAACCCTAAAAATTGATATTTGACTTGACTAAAAAAATCAAAGGCTCAATTATCATATTATATAATATATAAAATTAGGTAAAAATAAATAAATCATGCAAGTACTATCGACACATGAACAGATAAAAAATATGAACTCAAGCAACAACTTTGAAATTATAAAATTTATTATGATAATGTTAATTTTGTCATTACAATCTAATATATAAATCTAATCACTCTTATTAAAATCATACCAAACATTAAATATAATATCCTATCTCTTATTTATCCTTAACTTATCCTTATATTATATATCACATGTTTATCCTATCATGTGTATCAAACTATGTCTTATAACATAAATCAAACTAGTTACAAAAAACATTGATTAAATTAATCCAAAGAATATTTTTTTTAAAATAATAAATATCGTAATACAAGTACGCAATGATTTACTGGCAGTATATGTAGATGTGCGTGTTTGAAGTAATATAATACTCGATAAGTAAAGTACATGCATGTATTAGTTAATTTTGTTAAAATTCTAAAATGAAAGATCTACATATATAAATAATCAAATTATCTTCATATTAGATTTGCTTACAATTTTTATGACTATGGTTGATTAATTGTTGAAGTCAAATTTCATTGGTCTGTCATTAAATGTGTGTGCGCATGCGGATATGGTGGTCCGATGGCTTTTAGTTTGGTCATACGGTACAAATGAGCTGAGGACACATTTTTAAAAATTATATATTTAAAAAAAATAATGTTAGGTTATATATATATATATATATATATATATATATATATATATATATTTTAAAAAATTAATATATGTTAGGTTATATATAATATATATTTTTAAAAAATTAATGTTAGGTTATAGATATTCACAATGGGTGCACAAAAAATCAATTATATATAAACATATAAAATTTTGTGTTAATATTATGATAGATTACAATACATGATTTGAGAAATTTATGCATAGACCGTAGACGAAAATCATAGAATTTTTCTCTAGTTAAATGAATTTAATGCGCGAGGGGAATTTGTTCAACTAGACGAATATACAAAGATAAGATGGTATTATAAATGGTCAAAGTAATTTATTGAAGTCAAAAACTTGTGTGAAACAATCTCACGGGTCGTATTTTATGATACAGATCGCTTATTTGGGTCATCCATGAAAAAATTTTGTTTTTATGCTAAGAGTATTACTTTTTACTGTGAATATCGATATGGTTAACCCGTCTCACATATAATGATTCGTGAGACCGTCTCACAATAGACCTACTCTTTATTGAAATTACATTTTGGTACTATATACAGGGGCGGAGCCACCCTTGGGCTAGGGTGGGCTCGAGCCCCACCTAAATTTTATAATTTTTTTTAGTTTTTCTACATTTTTTTATTTTTGTCTTATTTTAGTGTTTTTTTTCTTTATTTTATTGATGCAAATTTGAAAAAAATTTAACCATGATTACTTTTTTAAAATGATTTTATGCAAATATATATAATCAAATTTGACTTTTTTCGTATTTTGCTCAAAAGATTGAAGAACTTGATGTCAGTTGATTTTTAAAATTAGCTTTAAGTTTCAAATATAATTTTAGATTATATTACAATAACACAAAAATATATTAAATTTAGCTAATATGATAATAGAATTATGCAGTTGCTACATATTTTATTATATCTTTATTTAATTTTTATTAATACTAAAAGTTTTATAGGATTTTAATTTTTTAATATAAACTAGTATATGTTTATAATAATTGATTTTGAGAAAAATAAAGTAATGATTTTGATAAATTGCGCATATTTTCCATGTGAATCATAGTATGTGATATTATATGATTTATCAATGATTTAAATTTTGTGCATAATGACTTAAATTGTGTATCAAACTTTTTATTTTCTATTAATGTCCATATTATTCTTTGATGTTTGTCAATGTCATTATTTTTTTTTACCATGAGCTTCAAAAAATGATGTGAAATAACTTTGACTTTTGACCGCAATAATTCTTAAGAGTAAAATATTTGAAAAATCTTTGTTGGAATTAAGATAAGGCAATAAATCAATTCAGCCTATGGTTGAACAAAATATCGATTTCAACCCAAATAACTTATCGAACTGAATTAATAATTAATGAGTTTTATTCTAAAAAAAATCGAAGAACACAACTTCAATAGTGTTTTAGCTCCATGTTTTGAAAATATTAAATATTAAATATTTTTGTTCTATGCTTTCATGAAATCAATGTTTACATATTTTTAATTTAAATTTTTTAGTTAATTATTTAATTTATTAAATACAGTATAGGACGGAGCCAGCCCCAGGTAATTTTGAATCCTGGCTCCGCGCCTGACTATATATATATATCATTTTTGTTATTTTATCTGTAACTTAACGGTCTTATTACACAAATTTGCATTTTATTTCAATCATAATACTCAATTTCACAAAGTACTGATGTGACATCATATATGTAACAATTTCCGTTTCCATCGCACAATTTTTGGTGCTACGTCACCATTTTCGAAAGTGTAAACACATAATATTGTTGTGTACGATATTCTTATTTTAATCATAAATTATGCGAATTGAAATACTTACATTCTTGGGTATGCAAATACTTGTAAAAATTTCTTATCATAAAATAGAAATTGTTTTTATAAAAAATGAAATAAGATAACATTTAAAGGGGAAAACAACAAACTCAGCGAGGCAAAAGGCATATGAAAGAAAAGGGGATGGGATTTTGAAAGAATGTACGCCATACATATATAACACAGTATGAAGGGAAACTGAGAATGTGAAATCAAAAGTAGAATATCTTTTTGCTTAAATAATCAAAATGTTCAGTACCAGTGCACCCAATATTGGGATTTGGGACCCTTGGCTTATACCCTTCACTCTCTTTAATGTCTCCAAGGAATATACAGTGTGTTGTCCTTGTCAATTTCGCATGCTTGTTTTCTATCCTTCTCGTTTTTTACGAAATAAATAAATTTAATTCACTTCGGAATTTTTTTTTTTAAAAAAATAATAATATGGTCTATTGAACCATTTTTTTTTACTTTACTTAGTAACCAAATTAATTATATTTAGCAAAGATAATTATAATTTTGGTTTTATAACTTGGATGATTTTCATATTTGATTATGTTATTTATCAATTTTTTTCTCACTCCACTAATTCTCACCTATTTTCAATTTTAGTCCTATTACACTGGAAATGTAGAATCAAAAAATGATGATATGATATCTAAAATTACTGACTATCTAATGTCACGTCAATATCTCAATGAAAAAGCGACTAAGATAAAAACAAATAAAAATTAATAGACCATAATCATAAATTAAGCAACACATCAAAGGTTTTTTTTTTTTTTAAAAAGTATTTAAAATGATTTTTAAGTCAGTTGTTAATATCCTTTAAAAACAAAGCCAGTTGTTAATATATATATATATATATATATATATATATATATATATATATATATATATATATATATGTGTGTGTGTGTGTGTGTGTGTGTGTGTGTGTGTGTGTGTCATAATATATCTCATTATCTAATAATAATAATAATGGTATGCTGAGCGCTTGTCATTTTACCAAAATTTATATCTGGTGGTAATGGTACAACTCAAATATTTTAACGGTATATCAGTTTTGAATTCACGTTTCAATTACTATACTCAGTAAAGACAATTATTGCACTCAAATAAAATATATCTCTCAATAATTGCAATAATTACAATTAATGAGAACCAAACTCGTGACCTTGACTCTGATATAAATTGTTGGATCGAACGTTTTCCGTTTTGCAAAAAAGTTATAATTAGTAGTAATACTACAACTCAAATATTTAAGTCATATAATAACTCAAACACTACGTTTTCATTGTTTTACTAGACAAAAATAATCCTATCCATTTTATATGCCGATGGTGTACCTGACATTCGTTGAAGCCGCATTCAATATCAATATCAAAATCATAAATTATATATTTTTTAATTTCATTTTCGTTTAAGATTATTAAATTTTGTCATATTTATTTCTGACACTGTCCATACCTTTTAAGATAAATAAATTTAGAAAGTGAACTTATGCCATTATGCTCTAAAGAGCACACCACAAGCATCCAAAAATTAGTGCCCTGTCCTCTTCGTACTAAAATAAATGAATGACCAATTAAGTGTAGAATTTCATTATAAAATAACAAACAATATCAAATTACTTGTACAATTATATTTTTTCATTCTTAAATTTACATTATTTCAGAAATATTTTTCTATTCTATCTCCTATGATCTGACAGAATTTTAATATTTAGATTATCAATATATTAAATAATTGTAGTTGCATTAATTTATATGAGGTACGTGTGACAAATACCGATCCAAATCCACTAAATAAGGGCTGTCCATTGCTTTTGAGATATGGCTTTGTAATTTTTAGCTGTGGTCCAATGCAACCATTAAGATAAAAATGTAATTAAATTAATCAAACCATTAATTAGGATAATTTTTTTCATTGAAAAATAAAAGGTTCCACTAGGATGTGCGTGTTCCATAAAAGAGACCGTTTAACTTACTTTGGTTTAAAAAATTCGAATATATATATAAAAGCAATTAATAAACTTATAGCAATATCAATAAAGCGACTTTTGCCTGAAAAAGTGAGGAGATTGCAACTTGTTAGCTTAATTAACGACGTCGTTAATTTATTATTAAATTTGCAAAATGATGACTAAAATTAAGAATGATACGTATACTTCATGTGTGCGTAAAAGTAATATATAGAAACTTTTTATAAGTGATCATTTAATAACACTGATTATAACATTTTTATGATAATCTTGGGGATATATATTACACATAACTATGTAATAATAATAATAATAATAATAATACCTTATATAAAAATATAGATTCTGATAAGCTAATGAATTAATTTTTTGATAAAAAAAATCATTTTTTTTTTACAAATTGAGAGAAGTGTACCAATTTAATTAAGATACATATTTCGATATTTATTTATGTTACACGAAAAGTATAATCTAAATTATTAAAAAATAAATCATATCAATTTTTTTTTATATAAAAAAAAAATTGAGTGCAACACAATTGAAGGGTTTTGAATTGAAAAGTGATTATTAAATTCACATGATGCAATATTCAGATCAGATGTAAAATTGGCTGCACGTGTGACACTCACGTACTACACTCGGCGGACGTTGCATCAACTTTAGCATACCTTCTATAATGGGATGCAAAAGGTTTCGAAGATTGGGAAAAGAAATGGGACCATTTTGCGATTATTACACTTGGTTTTGAACATGAACCCTATAGGCTATAGGAGATTTAGGACCATGCATTACCAATTGTAGCCCACAACTTGTTTATTGAATCTACACTAATAATTTTTCTTTTGTATTTTTAAAAAAAATATATAAATCAAAGATAATGCATATCACTCAATCCAATGAATGGTGGCACAAGCCATTGTATTTTATTTTTTTTTTAGAAAATGATCACTATATTATTATATCTCATTTTAAACTTTCATTTGTAAAAAAAAATTCAAATTTTAAAGCAATATATATTGGCGTATATAACATTAATTGGTTTCTTCCTTTATAGCATGGACAATTAATTATAATTTTTCATTCAAAAAAGGTGATGTAAAACTATAGATATAAATTGTAAGCGCATGTCAAGCATTTGGGAGCTCACCAAATTTTTAGTGCTAGTCCAACCCACACGAGAAGGGTAAATTCTATGCTATACTGATAGTGAATTATCATCCATTATATGACAAAAATTTTTGTGAGACGGTTTCACAGATCATATTTTATGAGACAGATATCTTATTTGGGTCATCCATAAAAAAATATAACTTACTTTTTATTGTGAATATCGGTAGGGTTGACCCGTCTCACAGATAAAGATTCGTGAGATCGTCTCACAAGAGACCTACTCCATTAGATTGTGGTGATTCTCACCTGTTTCTGGTGTGATCCATCTCGATCCTATGATTAAGGAGAAGTTCTCTCGACGTAGAATAGAAGAAGTCCACGAGAAGTTGGGAAGTGCAGAATTTCGAACATTAGCAATCCAAATATTAGCATAATTTGTCGGCCGAAATTATGGTGTCGAAACTTTCTAGCCCAGAGCAAGCAAAAGTAAAACAACTTAATCAGGAGAAGATTTAATCCGAAGGGAGAATATAATCTAAAATAGCAAATCCGTAGAGACAATCAGACAATAATATAACGAGTTCAAAAAAAAGGTAAGAAATTAGTAATTCAAGTGGAAGAAAACATTTATAACACGGTGGGGAAAATCAGACAGTAAAAGATAGGTTCGAATTTAAAAAGGGGTGAAATTCACGCCACCATAAGAAAATTAATCTCAGAAAAGATCACACGACTTTGTTTTGGCAATGTAAGATCCTATTTTGATGTAAGTTTGTTAGTTGTAGGCTAAAACTTATAATTTTGAATATTAATATGCAATGAATTGCAAAAAGAGTGTTGTAATTTCAATATAACGACACATAAAATAATTTGATCGGAGATATAATAAAAAACGATACACACTATTCATTTCAAATATTTTGTTTTTGAATACTTTTTAAAATTATATTTAATATAAGAAAAATGAATTTTTTTATTCTAATTGTTATTTATTCAATAATTTAGTCAACTCTCTTAATTTGCCCTTTAAATCCTATTATTTCAAACTAAGATTGATCCTCGGAACACAACTAGAACTCCTAATTATTTTTTTGATGCCCAAATCTTTCTTTTGATTCTCGCGACTTCTCTTGACAATATCCCTCATAGCCCACGTCAACGAGAGCTTTGGATTAAGCCTCGATGTGGCATTGAAATCTTGAACAAAACTTTTGTGACTACTCATAGCTTCTTCAATGGCAATGGGCTTTCGGGTCAACGTGTCTTTAACGACTTCGCAGCAAAGCCCACAGACCCATGTACCCGAAAAGGATTTCCGGATCCTTGTAATGTACTCCTTCGTGCACTCTTCTTTGAGACCACAGCATTCACATTCAGCCATCAAGATCACTTCTTCTTCTTCTTCCAATTCAACAACGGCTTCCAAGCTTTTGCTCAGTTTGTTTATCTCCACCGTGAGATCCGAAACGGCCTTTCGGAGCAACTGAGGTTCACTCTGCCACCACAAGCTTATTAGAGCACGCTACACATTAATTTGAATCAAAATTACTTTATTCCAGTATTATACTCTTGTGCTGCCCATAAAATTTTGCCATGCATACGAGTTTGAGCCATAATTCGAGCTTCACAAAGCTCGATAACTAGACTATAACCAAGAAAACCAGACTCTAGTTTGAGCTGAATTCGATCTCAAAATTATTTGAGCTCATGTTCGAACATAAAATTATGAATAATATGGCTTAATATTCATTGCTGGATTGAACCTCAAAATCAAGGCCTTGGAAATTCGAAATTTTAATCAAAGATCATGTCTATGCATTTAAATTTGTAGAAAATATTTAAGAAAATGCAATGAGGGATACGTAAAACTTCCTCAAGAAACTCTTTTTTTTTTTAAAGAATTTATAAATTACAGTACGTACCATGATTTGGAGTAAAGTTTATTTCTTCTTCAAACTGATCTTTAACTCTGAGAAGTACTTGATAAACCCCATAAGTTCAACATTTACTCGAGATCAACACTTGTATTTATAATAGTTGAGTGCATGTATCCCTGCCTACGTAAGTACGTGTGCACATAATGGGATAATTGTGACCTGTAATTAATAAGACAATTACCAGAGGCATGCAATCCTACGTCCACTTACTAATTATTTTATTATATTGTGATACACGAGAGTTGCAAAATAATCGGTGGTACTTGTTAAGATTGAAACTTGAACCTAACTCAACCCCAAAAGCTAGCTCAAGGGGGGAGGATTGTCCAAGCCAATATATGTCACTCAAAGGTTATTTATCCAACCGATGTGGGACAATTAACACCCCTCTCACGCCGAGACATCTGGAGCGTGGAGTTTACAAATGACCCAATTATGGGCAGAACGGGTGGCCTAATTATAGGCAGTCCAACACATAACGGTGAAACCCGGGATCTGATACCATGTTAAGATTGAAACTTGAACCTAACTCAACCTCAAAAGCTAGCTCAAGGGGGGAGGATTGTCCAAGCCAATATATGCCACTCAAAGGTTATTTATCCAACCGATGTGGGACAATTAACAGTACTTAAGGTGGGGAAAACATTCTGTAATGACAATTATATTAGTAATTAATTTGTATTTTGATTTATTGGCGTGATTTCTTTTTATTTTTTTATTTTAAATTTGCTTAGACATGTGACAATCAGTGGTTTGTATAATACATAATATGACATGAATTATTGCAGTAGAATTTTAAAACTGGTCGTATCTCATGTAATTTTAAAAATCCGTAAATTATTTTAAAATAATAGAAATTTCAACTAATTAAATTACTTAATTTAGTGTAATTTCTAAATTCTTATACAAACTTAACATTAACATAAAAAAAAAAAACTATGATACACCAAAAACTGATGTATGCCTACACGACAAGTGAACATGATCATAAATATCGTCGAATTTCATTGATAATTGTCAAGTTGGTATGGTTCAATTGAACTCGATCCATTGATAATTAATTCATAGTTAGTATACATTAATATCTAATCTGAAAAAAAAAATTTATTGTACAACTTGAATCAGTCCATTGTATATCACAATCCATAGGGAAAAGATAAAACAGTAAAGAACCTAGGCTTGTGACAAGAAAGTGAGAGTCAACAAAAGAAACATGATAATCGAGATATTAAGCATTTAATAGCTTGTTGTTGAACGGATAAAGGTTGCTTTCTTGATGACATTTTGCCATTAATTTTCGATGATATTGCATGAAACTAGGGCTGCTACGCCTGCTACCGTTTGCTATAGATATTTCAAGTTTACATATATGATTGTTTCGGCACATTGTATTGCTAAGGCTGTATATACGGATGGCTGGACATGAGATGTATTCACTTGGAAATCTTGTGACCTAGCTAAAAGAGAAACCTATCCCTTCATCTAGGTTTCTTCGTGGGAAGGTGCTTACTGTTTACACAAGTGTACTCCCTCGTGGTCCAATATTTTGATATATGAGGTGAAGTATTTAATTTAATTTTTTTTTATTGAACTATCCAATATCCATAGAGGAACCGAGTCCTATTTTAAATTAAAACATCCATAATATAGAGTCATGTAACTTAATCATACATTTTTTTTTTTCATTTTTGATAATTTTTTCAGACAATTCACGATTTTAGTCCACTAATTTAACGATGATTTGAAATCATAGAATAGCTGATGTAGTGTTGAAGATTATTGATGTGTTTGATGTCAAGTCAGCACTCCGACGGAAATTGAAAAAAAAATAGTAAAATCGTGAATTGATCGGTAACGTGACAAAAAAATTGAAAACGTAAATGTTATAAAACCAAGATTGTAATTTCACCTAATTTAGATACTGAGTCGGTGCACAAAGAAAAATAGTAATTTTTTAAACAATAACAATTAATAAAAAGGGCAGTGTTAATTGTTTGGTTTGACTATTTCACTGATACACGTGCTTTACAAAGTTGCAATAAAGAAGCTAAAAATTATATCTTTTATGTGTTCACATTCTCTTCATTTTTATTTTTATTTTAAAATATTTCTTTCAAACATGTTGCACAACTAGTTATGTTTTACTTAAAGAGGCACTGTCGAATTCTACGTACTTGATAAAATATATTTTTAAGCTAAGTATCCTTAAATCCAGACTCGTAATTACTACACTCAAATCAGGTGCTCGTGATACATCGAATGTGGATAGTAAGCACAAATTGGCTCAAGAGTGTGTATTGTCAATTGTGTTTGAATGAATAAATTTACATTTATTTGATTAATGGAACCGATTTATGGACTCGAAATGACTTTTTCTTTGATAATTTTGAAATCCGATAAATGGAATTTCACTTCACACAATGGAGAAGAATTTGAATCCAAAGAACTCACGCATATGCACACAGTTCTTTACTAAAAAATTTGGGCCCAGACTTTTCCTAATCGTAGCAGCTTGGATTTATCACCCGACGGCCCAATATAGATGGTCCATGTCAGGGTCCATAATTGCACGGGTCCTTATTCGTGGTTCCCAGTTTTTTACGAGTAAAATTTGTTATAGTTCTGAATTATACATAAATTATTCCTCAAGCTAAAGACTCGTGGTTGATTTGATCCCTAACGTCTATTTTTTTGTAGTTATAGATATAGATTGTGACCACAACCAAATTATATGGTGGGTGAACCAGGGAGAAGACCGTCTTCTTCCAAGATTAGGCGGCGAAGCCTTGACACTTGCATTATAAAAAATAAAATTAAAAAAATTATCCTTTTATTTTTTTCTGACCGAATTTTGTTTTATAGTTAGATTGAACTAAATGGTAAGCTCTTTGTGTCGTTGAAAAAATGATTTTAGAAAGATTTAAGTAAACCAACAAGAAAACAAAATTCTAGGGGACACTTCCTAAGGTTATTGGTTATCATTTTTAGCTTTTTGGTATATCAACATCATCAATTTATGGTTTTGTATTATATTTAATAGTAAATAAAAGTGTTGAACTCATTGAAATTAACGTCATCTTTTCGTATTAAAAATCAAAGATTATGTTAAATGATTGAAGAGATCAAGAACCAAAAATTATCTTAGTTTTATTTACTTTCTTTGTCAAGAAGAAATTATATTTACATCAAGATTTACGAGAATCATATATTTTATTTGATTCCATATAAATGGCATCTTGGTGAAAAAATACCATTCAAAACTTGTTCTCACGATCAAATCAATGATAAATTAAATCAATCAATCGATATACAAACATATGATATAAGGAATTTTTTAAGTTTTTTGAAATAAAATAATCTTGATATTTCAAAATAAAACTATGTTTCATCGAATATAATTCACCTGGTTAAATACAACCTCGAGCTCCACCTAAAAACATAGCCTCACCCTCACTATATAAATTAAATATTAAATTCCCATCCCATTTCCATTCCCATTCCATTTCCTACCTAATATCCTGCTTTTGTGGATGAGAAATGAACAATCAATCAATTAATTAATTAATATGTTTCACATCATTTTTGAAGTTGTTTCCAATAACCCGCGGAAAGAGACTTGTTGAGTATTGACCCACTGAACACCAGCCACGAAAAAATGGCCCCGCACCGCATCAGAGTCATATGGATTTATGGAACACTAAAATCATCGTCTCTTCAAATTGATTTTGATTAATCAATTTGAAATACATATATTTTTGTTGTATAAAGAAGTAAGGTATAAACTTCAAACACACCTTTGATTCATTTTATTTTATATTATTAAAATATACATAACTAAGATAATAATATATTGATTTAATATGAGTAAGTTTCTTGTGAGACGGTTTTACGAATTTTTATCTGTGAGACGTGTCAACCCTATCCATATTCATAATAAAAAGTATTACTCTTAGCATAAAAAAGTAATACTCTTAGCATAAAAAGTAATACCTTTTCATGGATGACCCAAATAAGAGATCTGTCTTACAAAATACGACCCGTGAAACCGTCTCATACAAATTTTTGTCATTAATATTCGAAATTCATGTATTTCAAATTCATCTCCTAGCACCTTAAAACTACGTATGAATTGATGTATTCAGACTGGTGAGTAGATTTCAAATCAAAATATGTGAAAGCAATAATATATTTGAAATGACTATTTCGAATTTGAAATTATTAAAATATAAAAGTCTACTTAACTAACTTAATTGATCCCTTTATTATAATTTCGAACCGAATTAATACAATAAATTTAACGTGGGAATTTGAAATTAAATTCACTCAAATCATTCAATAAAATAGCAAATTAAATATTAATTAATCTTATTATATTATTCAACGTGGAAAATAATATATTGACTATGACATTGTATAGACGACCCTAAGTGCAATTTGCAAATCACCGGTGAAACTGAACGGAAGCAACTAAGGGCTCTCCTTGTCGTATGTGGGTCATTTATTTATTTATTTATTATTTATTATTATTATTATTATTATATTCTTTCTACATTCTCTCTCTATATCTACACCTATATATACAGAGCCGGACGTACGAACAAGGCAAATCTTTGTTTCTATTATTCAAACTCCGTTTACAAAATAAAGCTGTCAAAAATGGAGGCGGCGGTGACGGCGATACAGGTGGAGGAGCTAACATCCGGTGCCAGCGGGCGTTTGATACCAGTCTTTAGGAACCTCCGTCAGTCAATCCTCTCCTACCAATTCCTTCGGAGATTTCTCCTCTTATTCTATTCTTTCTTTCTTTGGCTTCTCCTCCTCCTTCCGAGGCGGCACCGATTATCATCTGCCAGCTCACCACCTTCGTCCCCCAAAACATCGTCGTCTTCGATTAGGCGTAGAAAATTGATTCGCCGGAGAGATGAGGAGGATACGCTGAGGCGCAGGGCTTTGGCGGAAGCAGTTGAAATGGTCACGGACGATATCGATGACATCAATAGCCGGTGCCAGTGGACGACGTCTTTGTTCTTTGGCGATCGACAGAATGCTCTGTTTTGCCGATCTTGGTTTCCGGCATCTGGTGATTTAAGGTATGCATCTAGTTATTTCTAATCAAAGTTTGCGTTGAAATTAAGCATTGGTAAGAAGGAATATGTTTGATTGCTTTATCTGTCAATCGGTTGTGCCTGTTTTTATCTCATGTAGCTGATGTTTGAACGATTAACGTGTGATCTCCGGACTGTCTAGTTCCTCGTTCTGTTGCTCGAATCGCATGATGAGTTCCACTTTTTGTAGTTCTTTGTATAATTGTATTAATTGTTGTTCTTTTTTTTTGAAGAGTTAATTGTTGTTTTGAAGTAATTTAAGATGTTATATCTTTTGGTAGACATGCAACGGAAGCTTATATGTATTGTTTATCGGCTAATGGGTCGAATTGTAGAGAACTTGTATGGAGAATTACCTGGATATTTCCTTTTGTTTTTCTCCTTACTGACAGTATTTTCTTTAATGACTCTATTAGGATCTTGATTGTTTTAGTACAACTGGACATCTCTGTATTGTTTATGTGATTGCAGTTCTAATTGTAACGTTGCCTATTGCTGCATATATCACCGTCTACAGACTGTCTCAGAAGATGCCAAACGGATTTGGGTTTGGATAATTTAGAATATCCCGTTGCCTTATTTGGTTGAGGGACTAACTGGAAGAACCCCTTGAATTGCTTTCTCAATCTAGTTCCCTTTCTGTTTGTTGTATTGTTCTTCAGTTTAGATTCTTTGTTTTGAGGATTTGCTGAACTGGTTATCTGTTGGTATATCACATTGATTTTTCCAGTGTTTTCATTCTCTACTGAGTAATTGTTATAGTTTGCAGCAAACAGTTTGTGAAATGAGTGTATTTGAATATAGAAGCTTGGCTAGAAAAGGCGTTTTATAAAAATGGGAAAAAAGCTGAAAGGCATAAACAATAGACACTTCCACAAGTAACTCTTGTTTAGTGATAATTGTCTCACATCGGTTGGATAAAATCCACGAGAGTTAAATATATATACTTAGACAATATTTGACTCCTTGAGTTAGCTTTTGGAGTTGAGCTAAGTATAAGTCTCAGTCTTAATATGATATATCAGAGCCCAAATTCCACCATTATGTGTTGTACAATGCATAGTTGGTCACCCGTTGTAAATTTCACGTTGTGGATGTTCATTAATGGGTGTGAGAGATGCTTTAGTTGTTCCACATCCAAGTCCCAACCTTAATAGTCAGTAATTCACTTTTTAAAATCAATTGTGTTTTGTATCCGAATTGGCCCTCAATTTATGTTATTATAATCGTCAATTTTCCAATAATTCTTTTAAAGTCTAGCGCATCTTTCATTGTGTCCTAGCTAGGGTGAATTTAATGGGACATCGCGAGGCATTTGAGAATGTAGCCCAAGAGCAATGCCTAAGTTTTACGACAATTCTTGGACAGTGCACTTTCTTTAGTTTTGACTTTTCATCTTTTATCCCAAAATGATGTCATCTAATGGAAGAAAATTTCTTATTTCAGGGGAATTTTAATCATCATACACGGCCTAAATGAACACAGGTGTGGCAATGACTTTAATTTTGTTCTATTTTCACTTGCTAATTTCATTTGTCTCATCTAAAGCATACTGCTTATTTCATCTAATTGTATGGTAACATTTTCTATTCTAATGTTCTCTTACAGTGGGCGCTACGCCTATTTTGCTAAACAATTAGTCTCCTGCAATTTTGGAGTCTACGCAATGGATTGGATGGGTAGGTGATTGTGTGTTTTATGGTTCTCTTCATTTGAAAATTAAGCATGAGGAGGCCACAAAATTAGAAAGCTTTTAATAGGTGACCTATATGAAAAATGAAAAGGATTTAGTAATCATAGCGAAAAGTTTACCACTGCTGAGGAAATAGCTTGCCACTGACTAAGTGCGTAATGTTTGTGTAGTTGATGATATTTTATCTTTTTCCTTAAATAATTTGATGGTTACTTTACTGGTGACTTATCTTTTGCTTTCACAGGTCATGGAGGAAGTGATGGTTTGCATGGATATGTGCCTTCTCTTGATCATGTTGTTGCGGATACCGTAAGCATAGCTGGATTTTAGTTTCATACTCGTATTAATCTCGAGCTGTTATTTTCTTTCTTCTGCTGTATGTGAATGAGGTCCTCTATCAGGGCTTCGAGATCTCTTGCATTTGCTTGGTGGAAACATCCTACTGTTTAATTATTCTATGCAACACATCACGAGGGTTGAAACACGACTTTTTTCTGATGTTTAAAGGGTGCATTTCTGGAAAAAATCAAATTAGAGAACCCAGGGGTACCATGTTTCTTGTTTGGGCATTCTACAGGAGGGGCTGTTGTTTTGAAGGTATTGCTTTTCCAAGAACATACCATCTGAAGTCCTTTTAGGGTTATATACTCTTTTTGTCTATTCAATAAGTTCTTATTGTTTTGGAATTTGTTTGATTTGATCAGGCAGGTTCTTATCCCCACATAGAAGAAATGCTGGAGGGGATCATATTGACTTCACCAGCTTTGCGCGTCAAGCCAGCTCATCCTATTGTTGGTGTGAGTTTTTAGTTGTTCAAATCCTTGGAAGGATTTTTCTCTCATCAACACTTCCATGAGATTCACCCTTTTACATTCTGAATTCTCTCTCTTCGAAACTGTATGCTTTAAAAAAAAATTAATCATGGTATTTCCAGAAAACTTGCTGACTTGTTTAACCACTGAAATATAAAACAATATTGGGGTTTACCGATTCCAGTTGTCTGTCTTTATAAAACTTCTAGTTTCTAATTTTCTTGATAATAATTGATATTATGATCTACAGACATGTAATCTTCGCTGTCACACTTGAATTTCCAATTTCTTTATATGCAGGCTGTGGCGCCTATATTTTCATTGGTGGCTCCAAGGTTCCAGTTCAAAGGTGCCAACAAAAGGGGAATTCCGGTATCTAGGGATCCTGCAGCCATCTTAGCCAAGTATTCGGATCCTTTGGTCTACACTGGCCCTATTAGAGTTCGGACAGGCCATGAAATTCTGCGCATCTCTTCATATTTGATGCGCAATTTTCACTCTATTACTGTCCCATTCTTTGTTCTTCATGGAACTGCTGACAGAGTCACTGATCCTCTTGCCTCCCAAGATTTGTACAATGAGGCACCATCAAAGTTCAAAAATATTAAACTCTATGAAGGTTTTTTGCACGACCTTCTCTTTGAACCAGAGCGTGAAGAGATAGCTCAGGATATCATTGATTGGATGGAGAAACGATTGAGGGATATTGGTCTCGATACTTCCAATGGTTGTTAAAGGAGTTGTTGCCTTCATGATCATATTGATGTTTCAACAGTGCAGGGTGGAAGATAGAGACGGTTTGGGGTTTAATTTTTAGTAAGCAGTTGGCTACTTGAAACTTGAATGTCGCCTTAGCTTTTATAGGGGGTGTGAATATATGTTAACCCCAATGATCACATTTTGTGTGTCACAATGGCCAAGTTATTCTTGTTTATAAAACAATATATTATTATAGGGCTTATTTGGGAATTGGGAGGAATATTATATATTTGTCAGCTCATTGGTTATATTGGTGGAGAATACATTTGGATTTGTTATTCGAATACAAAACAAACGTGAGGAAGTTAGAAATATTTGGGAACAAAATATCAACGATGGCTGCCTGATGGATTGAACGATAAGAACTTGGGTGTACAAAAAAAATTATCAACGTTGATAGGAATTTGTTGTAGTGCAACTATGACATCTAGCAACAGAGATACATTTGTGGGTGTAGCAGAGTGTGTGTGTGTGATAAACTTTTACAGTACACGACTGCGCTAAAGACAAAAACTTTAAAATGATAATTAATCCAACGGTCCTTTCTCGTACAATCACACACGGACTCTCTTCTCCAAAAGTAGCTCGCTTTCTTATTAACATAGAGAGAGAGAAAAAGAAGAATCTTTCAGCGTTATTTATTGATCTTTATACGCAATTATGTCCGCAAGAGCTTACTCAGAAACGGCAGCCTCCATCTTCTTAGTCATGAGCTGCAACCCCACTTCGTATTTGCCCACCAAATCTTCAAACTTCCATCCCACCACCGGATCAACGCGGAAACACCATTCAACGACACATCCTCTGCCGCTACCCCCTGCCGGAACAACCTTGATACTCGACACGTAGGACTTGAACCCAATATTGCAATCCACAATCTCGTAACTAAACGTCATTTGGGCATGGTCAATGGCGATTAGTCTCTCCGTAGACCAACGCAAATCTGACTCCTCTTCGTTGATTTTCTCTGTTTTGAGACCGAATCCAGCGCAGTAACGCACGCAACCCGGCTCTCCGTTGGTCCCGTGGATGCCGTGACATATGGCGAGGCCCGGGAACCATTGATGAAGCCCGAAGAAATCCTGGAAAAGAGGCCATATTTGGTGAGCCGTAGCCTTTTCCAGCTTCGTTGAAACCCTCGCTTCCCATGTTTGTGATGAAATGTTATGCTCCATTTTCAGGGTGGACTGTGAAGGTGAAGTGTATAAAATATAGGTGTCACTTGGTAAGCACCACAACGCAAAGCCCAATCCCAATTATACACTTGTAATTTTTGTTCTTATATATTCGACAACATGTACCCACGGTCGCTGACCTTTGTCGCATCAATTAAATTCCGACTTACATGCAAATCATGATATCAACTAATTATTATAAATTTTTATATGTTAATTAATTAGGGACTTCTAAAGTCCTACCAGTTGAATGCGGCCACGCTAAATACTCCATTTGATAAAGAATTTGGACATTATTATTAGAGTCTCCCGTAAGGAATGGATGATCACCATTGTTGACATCTGACATTGACATTTGATTAGTATGTTTATTGGAGTTGAACGACAATTTAAATTATTAAAATTTGGAAAAGAGTTAAACACCGAACACGCGTGCGAATCTTCAAATGTGAGGATAAAGGGCGGCTAATAGGCAATTACAAGTCGGATGGACCTTATCAAATTGAATTGGAATTTCTTCACTAATTTTTTTTTATTATTTGGGAGCAATATTGTCCCTTTTGTCAAATAAAAATCATGTTCTCTTGTACTGATGACTTGCAATATGGAGTCAAGATCACAATTGTAATAATCTCTTCACTTAACTGAAAGAAGGCAAATCCTCTTGTCCATGGCTTATAGGTATTTTGGCACAAGGAAAGTAAATCTGAGACGAAATCTTAGGATCGAGACAAAATTATAACAAATCACACCACAAACTCAAAATAAATAAATAGAATCCTCTTGGTAAATAAGAACGTTCGTACTAAGAGGACATGAAGAGTGCAAATCGTGAGTGCGTTTTTAGTTTTTTGAAGGGCAAATGATGATTTCTCCGCATTGATGACAAAGCCCATAGAATGGGCCGAGTTGTTAGAAAACCCACACACCACTATTGGGCCGACAGTTTGGGAAATATGTCGGGTTCCATGCATGACTATGCACATCCATTTTAAAAGCCCTGTTGGAAGAACGGATAGCGCAGCGGGCGATAGAAATGGGGCGCTCTTTGCTCTCTCAGTTCTCCATCCTCTCCAACATTTCTCCACGCTCCATCTCTTCGATGTACGTTTTCGTTTTTCAGCTCCAGCTTTGCAATTTTACAGTATTGTGATTCGTTTTCATTGTTTTTTGAAGCTTGCCGAATCGTGTTCATCTTAATAATTGCTCGAGTAGAACGAGTGTGCTACTTCAACGGAGAATTCAAATTGGCGGGAGCTTTCGATGCCTTTGCAGCGTCGCAGTTTCCAAACCTTCGACTTCTGAGAATTCCTCCAGCTCCATGAAGTAATAGTTAATTGATTTCTTTCCATTGTGTTTCTGATTATTTTCGTTTACTGTTGGCTCTCTGTATCGGCTTGTGGAGAGATCGCGACTGCTTATGGTTGATACCGTTGTATCTGAAGGGTTTGAATTGAGCGTAGAATGAATTGCGTTCAAATTTGAATTGAATATTCATATGTTTCAATTTTACGTGCCTACTAAGCCTATGGATCTTAATGCATTAGTAGTTTTTTTTTTCGGAATTTTATTCTCTTCGTATGATATCTATTGTTTGATCTTGTTGAGGAATTTGGAGAAAAAAATTTCTATGAGTTATTTGCTTGTGGAATTCTACAATATTAGCATAAATTAGAGTAGTTGCAGTGATTAATTCGTGAAACTTAACGGAAGAGACGATACTTGTGCGGATCATCTTATTATCATGTTATAACATGTAAGGCACTTTTATTAGATTTTTTCTAGCCTTTATAGATTACTGTTTTCATTTTTTAAAGTAATTCGAAAGTTGTAGAGTTCAACAGATGTCTGTTTATATTGTGATGCTTGACCAGCAGAAAATAAAGTTGACACAACCATGTTATCCCGTCATTTTAGAGAGGTATTCATTGACCTCATGTTAACTTCGCGTATGTTTCCTTGATACGGATAATTGAATTTTCCGATGCAATGTTGGTTATCCTAATAATAGATTTTATTGACGCATGTATTGACACCATATATGTAATATAGTCTATCATCATCATCTTTATCAGCCAGAGTGTGACACATTGCATAATTTCTAGAACAGGAAGAAACTCTCTGAGATATTATTGGTTCACTCTCAAATTGGAAATTTCAATTTCTTCATCTTCCTGACATTATTGATGAACACATTTACTTAATGAAGCACATTTGTTGGCTTTTTGTATAGGAAGAGAATAGTCTCTGGCATCCAGCCCACGGGATCCATACATCTTGGCAATTATCTTGGGGCCATAAAGAATTGGATTGAATTGCAGGTTTGTTAACAAAATCTTTTATGAGTAAAAAAGTTCAAAATAAATTGTATTTGATTGTCAGACTGTGAATGAACATATATTTTTTTTCAAGCCTTTCTTTCACCTTTATATTCCATTCGTCCTTGCAGAATACCTATGAGACACTCTTTTTCATTGTGGACCTCCATGCGGTATTTCTTGATACTTGACATTTACTTACTGCTGCATTGTGTTCTCCTTTATTTTTTCAATGTAAAGTATTTCTGCTAACTAAATGTTTTGAGTCACTTCTTGTTACTGTTCGCTGAACTCGCAAGAGTGCATTTAGCCAGTTCTGTAGAATAATTGCTGGATCCCTTCCTGATACCTATTTGTTCTGATGTCACATCTGTCTTTCTATGTTCAACTTCCCCATCTTACCTGAAATATGTCTCTTTGTAGGATATGTTATGTTAATTTATATTTGATTAGTTTAATGTGATGAAGTACAGTTACTAGAACATTTAGTTTAGTGATGCATTTTACAGTCAATTGACTATTCTCCAAGTTTGAGGCTGTTCAATAAGCTTTGTTTGGGCTCAATATATTATAATGTTACCAATATAGATTGCTCTGGTTATGTTCATTTCAGATAACGTTGCCATATGATGCATCACAGTTATCAAAAGCGACAAGAGATACCGCAGCTATGTATTTGGCATGTGGTGTTGATTTATCTAGGGTCTGCCCTTCTCTTGCGCTAGTTTAAGATTAGTTTTTTTCTGGTCTGTTGCATCATGATTTATATGCTGTGTCTAATTTCCGACTACAGGGTTCAATCTTTGTTCAGTCTCATGTTCGTGCTCATGTAGAATTGATGTGGTTATTGAGTTCTGCCAGCCCAATAGGTTGGCTCAACCGGATGATACAATTTAAAGAGAAATCACGGAAGACTGTGAGTTTATGCTTGCTGTTCATTTATTCCTCTAATCTTTGACTTGTTTTCATATATGTAACCTTAGAGTCCTCTCAAGTATTATTGATTTTTTTCCCCTAATAAATACTGGATCAAATCCGATGTAGGATTTTGTGTGCAGTTAATACAACTGAATCTTATATTTTTTTACGATTTTCCATTTTTCTGATAATTTTAGCGGCTAGTATTCTAATCAGATGCCTTAAACGAATAAATTCGGTGTAAACAAATTGTTTCTTGCTCTAGAAACAATATGGTTTAAAAAGAGTATACAAATTCCTGAATCTGATTGTACACCATAATTTTTGAATTCATAAATTGGACAATGGAATCTCATACCTTCAATTGATTTTACTTAGAGAAATGTTTACATTCATATCAGTCTTTTGTGTTGCAAGCTAGTGATGTATATCCATCCCTTTTCAACTAGAAGACTTGCATCAATACTATTATTGTTTTTATATTTTTGCATGCAGGGGGATGACAATGTTGGAGTTGCACTTCTAACCTATCCTGTTCTGATGGCATCTGATATTCTTTTGTATCAGGTAATTTTGTCATTGCCTTCTGCTCTTCCGGTTATGGAACTAGTTACTAAAAGATGCGCACCTCCACTCTATGGTAAAATCATGTCTTTAATGCCTGAATTATTCATTATTCTTGTAATTGTAGTATTCTTGTGCAGTCTGATTTTGTTCCTGTTGGTGAGGATCAGAAGCAACACCTAGAATTGACTCGAGAATTAGCTGAGCGTTTTAATTATTTGTATGGAGGAAGAAAATGGAAGAAGTTGGGAGGGTAATGTACTTTGTTTTTCAGTCTTAAGAAGCAGTAGCAATCTTGTTTCATATCCACAATGTTAACTTTCTGCCCAATTTTTTTTCCTGTTATTCTATTTGTTTTTCACTTGGTCGTTAGGAAATCTAAATGATTTGTTTAATCCACTTTTCCACCAAAGGCGAGGTGGTGCTATTTTTAAGGTGGGTACCTATTGTCTCTTCCTTTGATGTTATTCAATTGTGGGACACATGACAAGTTGGAGTTTGGATAACATTTGCTTTGATGGTGTTGTGCATATAGGTTCCTGAACCCCTTATTCCACCCACTGGAGCTCGTGTGATGTCCCTCACTGATGGTCTTTCCAAGGTTCTGAACTTCTATTAGTTATGTACTTCAGTAAGTTATGGGGTTGTCTTTGCCATTAGGGCGTTAAAAATAGTGAAGGATCAAGGATGGCTGGACGGATTACTGATAACCTATGGTTGAATGACCTTATCGCCAAAACTGACATGGTTTCTCTAACTTGTCAAACTAAGAATAGCAAATTTCTGGAAATGGACAGCTGTTCCTCTCTTTTACTAGTGAAATCTTCTTTACTTTTTGTTGCATCTCGTTGACTTTTAAAGATTTTTCTCACCTTTTCGATGATTAAACCTCTACCTCGACTATAACTTGATCTTTTTGTATTTAGATGTCAAAATCTGCACCATCTGATCAATCTCGAATCAATTTATTGGATTCAAAAGATGTGAGTAAGATCAATTCCGCCTGTATCTACTCTCTTTGAATGTCTTGGTGCTTATGATGCAATTTTTGTCTAGTAATTAGTTATGTTGGTGGTGTAACAGTTTCTGTTTGAGGCTGTCATTTAAATTGTTATTATGTACTCTCTCTTTGAAGGGAGAAAAAGTAAGAGATGACCCAACCAGTGATATGATCATATTATCACTGTTTATTTTGGTGAATTGTTCTTATATGAAAGTTTAGTTGAGAGTTAGAAAGCAATGAGTCAACCGTTCTTTGTTTGCATCATTTCATGTTTATTTGTGTAAGAGGTCCTTTATGGTACAAGTTCCAGCTATCATCTGTAAATCTTCTTCATCTTATGTAGCTTCGTTTATTGGTTTTGTAGGTAATAGCCAACAAAATAAAACGTTGCAAGACTGATTCATTTCCGGGGTTGGATTTCTATTTAATTGTTATGATACTGCTTGTTTTAGTTGCTTCCGAGACAAATATTTTTCTATTTTTATAATTTTTTGAGTGACCAAGATAAATCCTTGAGCTGTAACCCTGTGATTGTTGATTTGGAATCATGCAGCTTGGAATTTGATAATCCTGAAAGACCTGAATGTAACAACCTTCTTTCAGTATATCAGCTTATTACCTACAAGACAAAACAGGTACCTAATCTTCAAAATGAGTATTTTGCTGGTGGTTGTACACTTGTACCTATAAATCTCATTTGCTCACCTCTCATTCTTGAACTCTTTGAAGCCTTATCTATCTCGCCTATATATTGTTATTGTATCAATTTAAAACTGATATGCTATTATATTTTAAATTTATTGATGGAATGTAATGCGCAAGACTTACTCTAGCATTCTTTATATTCTAAACTCGCATACAATGCAGATAGTTCTGTGAATGAAGATTTGGAGCTTAATTTAAGTGCAGTAAATTATTGTGCATGGGTTAAGTTCCTGTCTTGCAATATAGACATAATCAAAGTGCGTTGCTTATCTTAGCATTATTGTCAGGAATATTTTTCCGAGTTCCCCTGCCTTCTATATATGTCATGCATTTTTTCAAGTTCAATCAGAACACTCCTTTCTATCATTATGAGTGTGTTTTTATGGAGAAACTCTTCTAGGGGAAGCACTTTATGCAAAATCTCTATCTTAAAAAACTTGGCATTTACCCATTTGGATAGAGCTGCTCTTTAAAAAGTGCTTAATAAGTCAATATCCAGTAGTAAAAAAGTGTAGTATTTGGGTGTTTCTCTAAGTTAGACTTTTTATATCCGAATTGGCAAATACTAAATAGCTTTCTGAAATTGAATTTTGAGGATCTAATGATGCAGGAAGTTGAAGAAGAGTGCAAGGATATGAATTGGGGAGTTTTTAAAACCCTTCTTACTGACGCATTAATTGAGCATCTTCATCCCATCCAGGTTACTTCCGCATCTTAATGTCTTTCAAGTGCCACGAATAGTTGAATACATGCTATAAAAGAACTACTAGATTTGTATCTTTTTTTCCCAAAACCACTTCTTATGTGTTCTCTCACATGCTAGTGATGCCATTTTTCCTACTTGTGATTGGTTCTGGTATCAATTCCTAAGAAGTAGTCTCTTATAGTCGAATTTCTAATACATTGAATTTCAAGAATGAAATAACTCGAGAGATTCTTTAGCGTTAAAATAAATCCGAGAAAGTTCTAAATATTTTGTTCGTAGATGGAAGACAAATTGCTTAGAATTGTTAGTACTATAGTAAGGCAATACCGTCTTCAGGATAACAAGTCCAACTCTTCCCTCTACCAAAATGAATGTATTGTTATTTCTGTGAAAATTTCTGTAATTATTTTTCTTTCTCCCCAAAATAAATAACCAAACTTTACCAACCGTTCAAGTCAACCTTTTGTCTCTTTGCCCTCTTTTCGTCGGTTTTCTCCTGATTAGAATGCCTAGTTTACGTGGATCTTCAGCGCAAAAGTAGTTTACTTTGATTGTAAGTTTGAAAGTCATGTTATGTGCAGGTTCATTATGCAGAAATTATGTCTGATGCCACTTACTTGGATACCATTCTAGCTGAGGGTGCTAGCAAAGCTGAGACCATAGCAGAAGTTACCATCAATAACATCTACGAGGCAATGGGATTTTTGCGGAGACAAGCATGATCACAGTTGCGGCCATGTGGCTGAATAGGTCAGTGTCCTTCCACAGACCTATACTATATTATATATTGAGTCACCAAATTTTTCTTTTTGACAAGTGAGTCACCAATTTTTTTCAACACACATCATGGCAACGAACCAAACCATATATTTATCCCCCCCCTTCGCCAATTCTGCAAAATTTACGATTTAACATTTGGGTTCTAATCATGTCTCGGAGATGAACACTTAATGAATCATTTCATTGTATTTCTTTAACTTGGTAGTTGTGAGGGCAATATCTTAGCAACAAAAAGCATGAAACTGGATCGAGTTATAAAATATTTTTTAATGTTTGGCATGCGTTTAAAAAGACAAAATGCAACATTTCTACAATTTGTGTCAAAAACATAATTTTTAAGATATTTATTTTTTAATATTAAATATTATTTAGATTAATTTTTTTTTAAAAACAGTATATTACGTTTGTCATATAAAATATTCTTGTATTATTTAATACAAATGCATGTGTCTCAAGGATAGGTTTAATTTCTGTGATAAAGGAAACAAATGAGTAAATAGACTAGATTGTCTTGTCAACAAATTTCAAAGTTTTGCAATCATATTCGATAAATTTTAGCTGTCAAATTTTGCTAAGAAAAAACTGGTGAACTCGAAAACATGTATAATAAAACATACAGATATTGATACGACTATAATATATTACTACGAAGTAAAAAATTGTTATGGTGCTAATTTGGTGATTGAAATTTCTTCTCAAATTCTACTCACACTAGTATTATTTTATATTTTATAAGAAAAAAGCATCAAAGTAAAACCTCAAACACTAAATCAAATAGAAAGTTCTTTCAGATAATAAAAAATTTATTATCCATACAATTATATAAATTTGATTTCTCAGATGATTGAATTGGTTTAGTCTACAGTCACTCGAGTAATTCTCCAAATATCCAACAATATTCGATCATATAGATCTCATTTATTTATTTTAGCACAGGAGTGTTGAGTAAAACACGTCAGATATATCATAGAAAAATTCACAAGTCGAATACCTTGCGTGGCTAATTTTCCTACAATTCATAGAGACCTAGGGCCGGACCCAGTCAAAGCGACGTTATAAATAGGTAAGTAATTGTTTAATCCCAATATAAGATGGCAACTTTTGACTTTTGGCAAAGGTTTAACCATGTTGCTACAGACTTCTTGAGATAGTCGAAAATTTTCTAATGCCAAATATGATCCTCCAAGATGCGCAAGTTCGGTCTATTCGTATTACTTAGATGTCCCATTTAATTAAATTAAGTTCTTGAAAATTGTATATATAGAAAGTATCTTAACACTTAGCTAAATCACTCTATTAAAATAACTAATTTTATTCTCATTAGAAGTAACGACACTGAATTACTATTTCTAAAAGAACTTAGACGCCGGATTTTCAGTGGAACCAAGTTTACACTAACTTCTGCAATTATCTTACTATATTAAAGTAAGATGACGGGAATGAAGTAGAACAAAGCCAAAACACAGCTCCAAGGGGAACAAATTGTACCACATACTAGCGTTTAAACAAGTAAAATGCACACCATTTAAATTAATCAGAAATAGCAAAATTGACACGTCTTACATCAGAATAACCAACCGCACAGCGAATGGCCAAACGAGAAAAAATTAAAAAAGGAAAATAGACACAAGCACGCGATAAAAGGGGGCTGGGATTGTGAGCGAGTAAAATCATTAGCAATTGAGAAATTGCAGTGTTTTTGCGCCGCCAAAACAACTTCGATAATAATTCACACCCGAGCAATCAAAAAAGGGAGGTAACTTTTTCCGCATTATCAGATTTTTATGACAGGATAAAACCCCTTCAGATGCCACATACCAATATACATTTGCATTGGGACGAGGAGATCCAATTAAGGGACGAATCCAATATCCTTGAAGTACTCGTGCTCAAGAGCACTTCTGGCTGTAGTCCGTTTGCTCGGATCCAAGCAGAGCATTTTCTATAAGAGTGAGAATATCAGTAATATAATCAACAGATTCATTTCTTTCGTAAAAACATGCAAAGATTAATTTATCGCTCTGGTGGTAAATGACATCCATACTGGAGTTCAAATCACAAATATGTGTTTTGTGTGTGTGTGTGTGTGTCTAACAAATGCAGAATCATTATCCTTCCACGCGACTCACTAAGAAAACAACGGAGACGTCTGCCGTCTAACTAGAAGGGTATTTTGTAAATTTTTCTACATTTAGATGAGGTACATAAAAGTTTCTCGTAAAGCAAAACAGAGCAACTTCGAAGAACACACATGCTAAAGTTCTGTTTAGTATGTGGGTTAAATAAGATTGAGAATATTCCTTTTTCATATTTCTCTATCATATCCTCATCTGCAGAAAAAACTTACCCCAAGGAGGTTGAGGCCAGCAGCATCAAGATTTGGAACCACAGTAGACAGATCCTACAAATAGAGCTAACGATTAAAACTAGTCCTAAATGTTTCAAACAAGAAAGTAATAAGCACAAATATAATGTTAAAAAAAAAACAATTGTAATCACCTTTGATGGCCATTTTGGAAATGCTGACTTAAAATCAGGAAGAGAAGTCACTCCTGGCCACGTAACTTCGTTTGGGGTACCCATGACTCTGTGTTACAGACAACAAAAAATAAATTAGATCATTAATGATACAGGACATGCTTTAGTAAATAAAAAAAAAATTTGCAATTGTTTTTAATTGATCTCATACAAATAGTTGCTGGCCCATTAACAACTCAAACACAAATAATCCTATGCGTTTGGGGAAAAGATCACAAATGCACAATTACATTGCAAGGCATACATACATCAAATTTGTTACCAGTGTATGCATCTCGTCCCCATTAAGTCAACGGTAAAGGCAAAGTACGCCCATTTGAACTTTGATGGGTAAGCAAGAAATCATTTACGAAGCATCAACAGTTTATACAAATTAACTAGCAAAAGCATCATTAGGTTCATTAGTTATCATGATAATGAACTATCAATGGGGCTTCAACCCATCTCAAAAGAAAGAGATGAGCTCAAGAAAGAAGACAATTTTAGGTCAGATATATTACCTAAAAATTTTAAAGAGTTCATCAATCTCAGAGTCCCCAGGAAACAATGGTCGCTGATTTACCATTTCAGCAAATATACAACCAACTGACCACACATCCACTGGAGTAGAATAGTGCCGTGATCCAAGTAGTATTTCTGGAGCCCTGTACCATAGTGTCACAACCTGCAAAAACAATGGTAATTGAGGCAAACAAAACAATGCATATATCAGGATACAAGTTCCTTTCATAGCTGGGTTTAAGATGACAATACTGATTGTAAACTACAGGCAATATTTAAACCTCTTTGCTTGAGGTCTACAACTAAAGCGACTGCAGCCTTGGACGAACTTGAATTTTGGCCACAAAAAATTACTATCAGGGAAACAGTATTGTTATTTTTCCATAATAAAATCGGTTATTGTTCACGTAAATAACAGCTAGACTACTGGAGGGACAAAAATTCCAAGGGCCATGTGCAATAGCTTCGAAGATGAAAATATTATTGAGTTAGAAACCATCTACTACATGCGAAGTTTGAAACCATTTACCTCATGCGTAAATGTCCTGACAGGTATACCAAATGCTCTAGCCAATCCAAAATCTGCAAGCTTTAATGCATTGGTCCGGCGATCTATCAGCAAGTTCTGAGGCTTCAAGTCTCGATGAAGGACACGGTGAGAATGGCAATAGGCGATACCACGAAGTATTTGATACAGGAACATCTACAAAAGTGAGCATTGATTCAATGATAATATTGATCTGCAAACAAAAGACGCGGAGTTCTTTTTCTTTGAGAAACCACCCAACCCCTGTACCACGTTGCTTATACTCAAACAAATAAAAACAATTCACATAAGTAGCGAACAAAAAGAATGAAGCATATCCTTCAGTTAAATACGATAAGAGATGTTTTTTTCCCTATATGATGAATTCAAAAGGTATGAATCTTTCAATCTAGACTCTCCTCAGGCATCAAACTCATCCTCAAAGCATCACGCTCTCAAACCAGCACTGGCCACAGAGGTTACTCACTTTGACCAGACGAGGATCCTTTGAGAATTCTGGGCAAGAATCCATGTGTTTCTTCAAATCCAAATCCAGATATTCAAACACCAGATACAAGCGTTTTTCACTGTGCACCACATCCTGCAACCTACAACCAAATAGTGTATTAATGTATTGGTGATTCAGTGCATGGCATGGATAACAAAAACATACAGAAAGAGCCATTTCAATTAAGACATCCCCCAAAAAATATTAATCTGATTTGAAAGTTGTCTTATGTGTCGCATTAGATGCAATGCCGATGTCAACTGGAATGGCATATGTGTGTAAATTGGACAGCCTGCCTTCACATTCAATTTAGTAAGCAGCCATGTTGGTTGTAATCACTACATACCTCACAATATTCCCATGCTGCATCTCTTTCAAGAGAGAAATCTCTCTGATAGCTGTGCTTGGCACTCCCTCATCTTCCTGCTCCAAACGGATTTTCTTCAGAGCTATTGTTTCATTTGTTATGCGATCACGAGCCTTGTACACCACTCCATAAGTACCCTCGCCAATTTTCTCAACTTTTTCATACTGCGGCCAATTTTCAGGAATGTCAAAATCCACTAAGCGCAATAACTAATGAGAACATACACAAAAGCTGGGCAAATTTACCTGATCCATCTAGTCGAAAGTGATTGAATTCGCCGATCAGTTGTAGAAATGATTTTTAAGAGAGGAAAAAAGTAACATGAGGACATGATGCAAAAGCAACACAAATACAGCTATCCAGGTATTTAATTTAAAACAGGATCCATAAACAACCACAAATTGAGTGTACGTCTCTCTGTATGTTCGAAGTTTTCAATTAAGCACACGGAACAAACCAATGCGTACGAATAAACATTTCAATAACACGAAAAAAAGCTATAGTCAATGTAATAAATAGCTTCTTCCTGTTTTTCATATTACTCCATTAAATCCATAAATTTGTAGCGATTCATATTAGAAAGCCACAGCAACAGAAGTTAAAATCCATAGCAAAAGTTCTGCGGTGAATCACTTCATAAAGCAATGATTATTCCAAAATAACACTCAACGAAGCCTAAAACGCAGAAAGATCCATAACATTTTCTTCATCATAAAAATTAAACATGAAAAACAAAACGCAAAATGACGAATTCAGTTGAAGCTCTAAACCAATCGCAGTTCTATCAATCAAATCTTCCAATCACATTAGCACAGAATAAGAAAAAAAACCGATCAATTTACATAAAATCAACAATCAAACGTACATTCTAGCATCAGAAATCGAAGGGTGGGGAACTAGATTGATAAAGAAACCGTTAAAATGAGTTGATCAGTGTAAATAATGCAAAAGAAATAGTTGCGAGACGATTGCTTTTGACATACCAGAGATCGATGAATGGGGAGAGAGTGAGAGCCTGAGTAATTAGTAAAAGGCAGAGAGTGTGGCTGTGTTTTCTGCAGTAGGGTTGGGTTTTTTATTATTATTTATATTTCGTTATTTTTAAATTCTATGATTGGGTGAAAATATGGGCGCTTTGACCAAGAATGGATATGGCCAAGTCAAGTCACTTTCTCTACTTTATTTTTACCATTGTATAATATATATACTTATAACTCATTAAAGAATTTAAATGTGTATTTATAAAGAAGATTTGAAATGAATATAAAGTATAATTCATATAGAAAATTATTTATCTTCGTACTTAAAAGAAGTAGAGGACCGTAAAATTTATTTATTGAATGAGAACAAAAATCAGAGTGGAGATTTAGTATGAGTTAAGGAATAAACAACGTACATATATAAATTTGGCCCTTTTATTGGGTTGGGACTGAGACAACTACTTGGTTGGCCTCGTTAAAGATTCGGCTCTACTAAGGACATATATATAGATGGCCATGTGGTGACACAGAAAATGCAAGTTGGGATCATCAATGTGTTGTATGTGGCCTCAACTTTGCAGCTTTCTAATTTGTTCCACAAAATCCCTTCTTCCTGCATGATTCCGACAACTCCTATCCAATTTGGTGTTCATAACACCCACTCTCCTTCTTGAGGGGAGTATTAGAAGAGTCGTTAATAAATATAAAACACGTTTTAGCTTCTTAATTGATTGTTCTATTATGTTTCTTCCCGGAATATATAAATAGCACACCAACTGTAAACATTTGTGATTTTAGCTCATTTTTTCGTACTGTACATTTCAGAAGATTCAATGGAGAACATCTCTCGATCGATTCATCTCACTTGCTAATACGAACCTAAATTTTTATTAAAAAAAAAGTTCAAACATATTCTATATTTATTTTTTTTATCTGATGAATTAAAATGTGTTTCATCTGTTTATGAAAGATATCTATTTATTTTAATTATATTTCATCATTGAATTTTTTTAATATATACTACCATTTCCAACATAATATTTTAAGGTTTTCATACCATTTAATTAGTTACTCACATCACATGATGTATTTCACTGTACGCCAAGTAACATATTGAAACTCTATTTTATTTAACATGATAAAATATACAAAAATATTATAAACGGGAGATATGTTAGGAAGCAAATCCAATAATAATAAGTTTTTACCCCTCTGAAATTACCTAGTTTTGGTTGTATAGATTTTAATATATGTAATATAAGTTTTAGTCTCATCATATAAACAACGTAGGAGAAAATTGGTTGTCAAATTATTAATATTCGTTTAATTTAGTAGTTTTTGGCGGAAAAATGATCAAATCAAAAAATAATTTAATTTGTTGAATGAAAATCAAAATTTGACAAGTTGCAAGATCAAAATCTAAAACAAGACAACTTCCTTTCTAAAAAAAAGTTATCACCCTTTATTTTAATGTTATCTATATTATTCTATTAAGTATGATGCCCTAATAATAATCGCTCTATGAGGACATCAAATTTCTTTCTTGTTTTACCCTTTTTAATTTTTTATATTTACTATTTACTATGTTATTGTAGTTGAGCCCCTAATAATAACCGCTCTATGAGGACACCAACTTTCTTTCCTAATTTACCCTTTCTCATTTTTTATATTATATTTTTTCTTAACAAATAATATTATTTCTTCTCCAAACTAGCCACCGTGAAAAATAAACTATCTTCTTTATGTTGTAATATCATGAATATTTAATATATTAGCCACATGTATTCAGGACACACGCAACGCGTGTACCACGGTTACTAGTTATTAGAAAAAATGTATGATAATATAAAATAATCATTAAATATAGAATCAGAGACACTGATAAATAAGGTTGAATTCAAAAATCCTAAGAGTAATAACCTCATAGTAAATGGTTGAGTATATATACTTAGAGTAACTCTCTATTTATGTTTTAATACAACACGTTCAATTTTTTTTTTCGATGGTAATACAACACGTTCAATAAATCATTCACACACACATATATATATTTATGATTTGGATGATCAATTAAATTAAATATGTTATATGAAAAAATTGTGAAATCAATAATGAACCTCACATATCTTGACCGATAATGACCATTGGATTATAACGAGAGTAATACCAACGGTAGGATTGATTTAGATTCTCTACTGTATTGAAAACACAACATTTAGTATTGAGTATTTTTTACACGAGATGATCACGTGATCATCTTGTGGACATCACGCTATACGAGGTAAATTTAAAAAGTTGTCAGATTAAACGAGATGATCACATCTCGTGTAAAAAATGCACAGTAATTGGTGGTGTATTTTCAACACAGTAGAAGATCCAAGCGATCTCGTTCTCTGATAAATAAATGTACTTTATTTGTTCAAAAAGAAAAAGAAAAACACCATGCATGGAACGAATAAAACAGCGGAAAAAGATCAGTATATCATAAACGGAAAAAAAAAAAGAAAAAAAGAAAAAAGAATACATCACAAGACTGGCATTATTCTGATTAATGAAACTTTCCAAAAAGGCAGTTGAAGCATATTTAATGGCTGTCTTCATTTATACGCATTTTTACACTTCTCTGGCATCTTGAAAACTGCCAAAGAAAATAGCTCATTAACTAAGTCTACTTTTACTCTTTCTTTAACAAATTCAATATACAAAAGATAAATATTATTGGCTCAAACACATGTTTCTTTGAAACAATTAACTTTTTACTTTCTTAACTATTAATTCAAGGGAAACATTTTTAAAGGAAGAATCACTTTTCAACCCAACACATGCATAAGTTTGACATATTTTGCTGACATTTTAAAACCTTTTTTTAGGTCTCATTTGCTCATGTACATGGCGACCTATAAACTAGGGTGAATTCGGTTCCAAAATGTTGGATTGTTTAACCTGCGAGGCCATTTTAAACACTGTCAGATTATTTAGAGAAACGAATAATTAATTAGAGAGATGAGGTTTGTGGATGAAAGTATGCAAATTGAGGCTTGTGAATCAGCTTTGGAGATTCGGAAAATTGCCAGTTCTGCAGAATTAGATGATGATGGAAAGCCCAGAAGAACAGGTAATTTTGAGGTTTTCAAAAACTATATTTTTTCGAATAAAATAAAAATATATAATTTGATGATATTAATTATGCATACATGTTTCGTTGACCTCCATCCCCATGCATGGCGAATTGGAGACTTGGAGAAAACAAAAATTACTGTAGAACAAGTTACAATGAGGGAAGTATTTTGTTTAATTTTTAAAATTATATGTTTTTTTGTGAAGAGTTTGATGATGCGGCTTTTTTTGTTGATTGATATATTTAGATTTTGAAGGGGAAATATATATGTTCTTGAAACAAGTAAATTTCTCATCCCCACCTCGAGTAAGATGCAAATTACTATATTTTACTGAGAATGATGTTATCGTAATATACAGTAAGGATCTTTTAGATTTTCTCAGCATTAAATTCTCAGAAAAGAAATGTTAGCAAGAGAAGAACATGGTGCGGCAGCATCCGTTGTTCTTGTCGTTTTCCTGGTTTTTTCAACCAGAATTTATAATTAGAGACGAAAAAACATTCTTTAATTTGTCCGGGGAAAATATATATTTTTAGAAAATATTAAAAAATGCATTCCGATTTGAAAAGCATGACCTCTAAAAAAATGTTAATAATCTTATTATATCTCATAATATTCCACCATAACAAAATGGAGCAAATGCTCTTTTTCTTTCTGATTTTTATGATTTTTTTTAATGTTTGATTCACATTCGATGCCTTAAACTAGCATTATTCTTGCTTTCATTAAGGAAATGTTTGGTCGGCAAGTGCACACATAATTACAGCAGTTATAGGCTCTGGGGTCCTCTCGCTAGCCTGGGGTATGGCGCAGCTTGGATGGATCGCCGGAGTCGCCACCCTGCTCGTTTTTTCGGGAATCACATTGTACACTTCCAGTTTCCTGGCAGATTGCTACCGATCTCCAGTCACCGGAAAACGAAACTATACTTATAAGGAAATTGTCAAAAACAACCTAGGTAATGATGATTACATTTTATCATATACCTTACTTTCTACCAAAAACAAAAAGATTTCTTGAAACATGGATCTTTTTTGATTGAGTATATCAGGTGGAACGATGTATGTGGCTTGTATAGTGGCTCAGTATGCTCTCCTTTGTGGAGCTGTGGTTGGGTATACCATCACAACATCAATAAGCATGGTGTGAGTATGCTTATAATTTAACTTCATCAGTTTTTGAATATAGTTTACATGTTCAAAAGTTATGGGTGACTTGGGTCATGGTGTAGATGTATTGATCCAACATTGGTACCACAAGTGATTTTAGAGAGGTTTATAAGTTTGATTGACTCTACCATTTACTAAACTACTGTGTGTAAGTATGTTTTGTTTTTGTTAATGTCGCATGTCAGGGCAATCAAGAAGTCGAACTGCTTTCACAAAAGGGGCCATGAAGCTTCGTGCAGTGTTTCTTACAATCCATATATGATTGGAATGGGAATTTTTGAAATATTTTTGTCTCAAATTCCAAACTTCCACAAGTTATCTATGCTCTCTGTTGTTGCAGCTGTTATGTCTTTCGGGTATTCGTCTATTGGCATAGGACTCGCCCTTGCAAAAGTCATTTCTGGTGAGTTTTCCTTTTTATAAAATTTATTGTCGGTTTCCTAAGGAAATGTTTGCTCGGCAAGGCCAGCATTCTATGTCCAGGGGAGGCAGACCAGAAAGGAGATTCAGTAAAATTTCAAGGATCTTTGAGACCGACAACTTCACCTCTCTTCAATCCATTCTTGCTCCATCTGATCACCATTTCATGTCTCCCCTTTAAGAGCACATAGTTACGCATTTGAATTGTTAAATCCTCTCCCTTTTATTACTTTTGTATGAGTGTGTAAGCATGTCTCGAGGAATAAGAATAATGCTCTTTGCAGGTAAAGGAGAAAAGACCACCCTAACCGGAGTCGAGGTTGGAATAGGTATATCAGCAGCAGATAAAACCTGGAGAATGTTCAGAGCATTTGGTGATATCGCATTCGCTTACGCTTATTCTCAAGTTTTGGTGGAAATACAGGTAAAATGAATCGAAATACCAACTTTTTACAATTACTCTGTTAACTGTGCTCATCAGACTATATACATTTGTTACTATAGGATACGCTTAAGGCGTCCCCTCCTGAAAACGAAGTGATGAAAAGGGCCAACATTGTGGCAGTGGCAACTACAACAACATTCTACTTAATGTGTGGCTGCCTTGGTTATGCTGCATTTGGGAACAATGCAGCTGGAAATATGCTAACAGGGTTTGGATTTTACGAGCCATTCTGGTTGGTGGATTTGGCGAATGCATGCATTGTGTTGCATCTGGTTGGAGCATATCAGGTCTTGAATTGTTCTGGTGTCAGGTTTTTTAATAATCAAGAGCCATAAAAACGATCTACTTTCAAGAAATTCCCTTATTTGAAGCTATATATTGTTCATAGGTATATTCACAGCCAGTATTTAGCGCGGTGGAATCTTGGGCCATAGGGAGATGGCCTAACTCAGATTTTGTAACAAAAGAGTACGGTGTAGGAAGTGGCAAGAACTCACAATGTAAGTGTAGCCTCAACCTTTTGAGACTGGTGTGGAGAAGTTCTTTTGTTATGCTTGCAACGTTTCTAGCAATGATGATGCCCTTCTTCAATGATGTTCTGGCTCTTCTTGGAGCTATTGGATACTGGCCTCTGGTTGTGTATTTTCCTATACAACTGCACATTGTGAAGTCCAAAATGAGAACGAGGACATGGAGTTGGCTCGGTCTTCAACTCATAAACTCGGTTTGTTTGGTAGTTGCAGTGGCTGCAGCCTGCGGCTCCATTCAAGGAATCAACGAGAGTCTCAAAAAATACAAGCCCTTCGAGGTCAAGGAATAGGGGAAAAAATGGCATGACTTTAATTTGTTTATGCGGGCGAGAACAAGTTCTAAAATTCAAGTAATAATGCTATCTCTCTTTGTTAGAGATGAATGGATATGCATATATAGGCAGTTTATTTGTGGTGACGAACTTGTTGGGACTTGGTTTGGCTGCATGAAGAGCTATATATCCATGCATGTTACATAGAAGTTGAAACCTCTAAAATTGGTAGGTTTCAGGTACTGTGTATCAGAACTGATCATTTGTTTCCATTCTAAATAATAAAAATCATTCCATCGAGTTTCTATATTAAACAAAAGCACTATATATCGGACGCTAAGTTCTCATAGAATACCCTGTAAATTCTTCCAACGTCCGCTGCAATCGCAAATTATAATGTTTTGGAAGATTGTATTTACTGCATGATCATGCTTCCATGAATTTATGTTTTTGTAAACATTTTATGTTATTGTAGGTTTATTATAGGTATTTTTTATGCAGTAAATGTTCAATGAGTTGGAACAAATGGACAGATTTGATGTTGTGATGGAAATATGTTATTGATCCCATCCATGTTTTTATGGTATAGTATCTGTAAAAAAATATGTTGAGTAAAGAACAGATCTCACATGTTTGGACCAACGACGAACATTGGATTGTAAAGGGTAGAGTAGATGCTACCTGTGGGGGCAGTGCCCTCACAGGATCTCAGCCATTGATTTTATATGGTGATTAAATTTGGGCCTTTGATCACTTCATGGGATGTATGTGTGTTTAAATCTGGGCCTTTGATCACCTCATGGAGGCAGTGCCTCACAAGGTAGGGTGAAATAAACCGTTAACATCAAAGATATGATCCAATAAATAAATGTACCTTATTTGATGGAATATGAAAACACAATGGAAAGAATAAATCAGCGGAAGATCAGTATATCAAAATCGAAAAATTAAAAAATACAACCCAAGACTGGTTTGATTCTGTATGAAACTTTCCAAATGCAAAAACCTACGTGAGATAGTCTCACGGGTCGTATTTTGTGAGACGGATCTCTTATTTGGGTCATCAATGAAAAATATTACTTTTTATGCTAAGAATATTTTTTTATATTGTGAATATCGATAGAGTTGACCCGTCTCAAAGATAGAAATTCGTGACCGTCTCATAAGAGATATGCTCCTTTCCCAAAAGGCAGTTGAAACACATCTAATGGCTGGCTTTATTTATGCACATTTTTACACTTCTCTGCCATCTTGAAAACTGCCAAAGAAAATAGCTCATTTACTACGGTGTGTTTGGATATTAAAAAAAATTTGGAATTGAAATCCATGGAATTGAAGTTCCATTTTGGTGTTTGAAACATATTATTTGGAATTTGATTCGACAATTAAAAATATTATTCTTTATATTTTTTAAAAAAAATTATTGCTTATTTTAATCTTTTTATTAATAATATTATATAAATACTCATATATTTTTTTTATCAAGAAAAAAAATTTGTTTTAATATATAATTTTTTTTATTAGATCGTTTTTAAAGAAATGAAAAATATAAAGTTTATGAAGATGCAATTTAAAAATAAAGTTAGGAAATTTTGACAAATTAGGTTTTTAGTATTAATAAAAAGAATGAAGTTTGTTTAAGAAAAAGAAATAATTTATAGAATTTCTAAATATAAAAATATTTTTTATTAGATTTTCTTAATATATATATAGTGTGTGTGTGTGTGTGAATTCACAATATATATTTTCGGTAAATAGTATTTGTAAAATTTGAAAAAAAGACTTAAAATTTATAAGTAATATAAATTTAATTGTGAAATTAATATATTTTGATTGTTTTTAAAACTCAAATCTCATGAAGTTTCATGAAATTCTGTCAATTTTTTAAGGATTTCAGAAATCTTATCAAATATCAAACTCATTTTGCCAAACACATTTTTATAATTCAAAATCCTACCAAATTCCATGATACACGTCAACTTTTACTCCTCTAGGAAATCCAATCTACCAAAGATAAATATTATTGACTCAACACATGCATGTTTCTTTGAAACAATTAACTTTGTACTTTCTTAACTATTAATTCAAGGGAACATTTTTAAAAGAAGAATCACTTTTCAACCCAACACACGCATAAGTTTGACAAATTTTGTAGTCATTAAATGACATTTCTAAACATTTTTTCAGGTCTCTTTTGCTCATGTACATGGCCTATAAACCAGGGTGAAATCAGTTCCAAAATGTTGGATTATTTAACATGCATGGCCAGTTTTAAACATCGTCAGATTATTTAGAGAAAAATTTATCAATTAGAGAGATGAGGTTTGTGGATGAAAGTATTCAAATTGAGGCTGGTGAATCAGCCTTGGAGATTCAGAAAATTGCAAGTCATGCAGAATTAGATGATGATGGAAAGCCCAGAAGAACAGGTAGTTTTTAGAGGTTTTCAAAAACGATATATTTTTCAAATAAATTTTTAAAAAAAACAGAATCCGATGATATTTCTGGCCACCCCATGCAAACATGTTTGTTGACCTCCATCTCCTCCATGCATTGAGATTTGGAGGGAAAGAGTAGAACATTTTGCAGTGAGGGAAGCATTATATTTTAATTTTTAATTATATATATATCATTATTTTTGAAGAGTTTGATGATGCGGATTTTTTTTTTTGGTGGTGTTAATTGATATGTTTAGATTTGAAGGAAAAATATATTCTTGAAAAAAGTATAAATTTCTCATTCCTACCTCGGATAAGATGCAGAGAATGATGCAAATTACCATGTTTTTTGTTTTTGTATGTTTGGCTGATATTTTATCTTGACGTATTTTTGTTATTTTGAAACTTTAGTTTTTTTTCGATATAACATGATATGACATGATATTAAATATATATAGTGTCGTATCAACAATCTTCAAGTATTAAAATCGCAAAGGTACAAATTCCAATATTATCTCATAATATAAAGGATCTTTTGAATTTTCTCTTCATTAAATTCTCATAAAAGAAATGTAGCGAGAGAAGAACAGCGTGCGGCAGCAATCCGTAATTTTCGTTTATTTTTTTTCAACAACAATTTTTTATTAGAAACAAGACAAAACATACTTTAATTTGTCCTGGGATGGATCTATATTTTTACAAAAATTACAATTAAAATATGAAGGAATTAAAAAAGTGTTTGAATAAGATCATGCACAAAGAAACTTAAAAGCGCCAGACCTCCAAAAAAATACTAATGATCCGATTATATCTCATTATATTCCACCATAACAAAAGGAGCAAATGCCCTTCTTCTTTCTGAAATTTTATGATTTTTTTTTTATGTTTGATTCCCATTCGATGTCTTAAACTAGCATTATTCTTGCTTCCTTACAGGTAACGTTTGGACTGCCAGTGCACACATAATTACAACAGTTATAGGTTCTGGGGTCCTCTCACTAGCCTGGGGTATGGCACAGCTTGGATGGATCGCCGGAGTCGCCACCCTGCTCGTTTTTTCGGGAATCACATTGTACACTTCCAGTTTCCTGGCAGATTGCTACCGATCTCCAGTCACCGGAAAACGAAACTATGCTTATAAAGAAATTATCAAAAACAACCTAGGTAATGATGATTACATTCTATTATATACCTTACTTTTCTACCAAAAACAAAAAGATTTCTTGAAACATCGATCTTTTTTGTTGAGTATATCAGGTGGAACGATGTATGTGGCTTGTATAGTGGCTCAGTATGCTCTCCTTTGTGGAGCTGTGGTAGGGTATACCATCACAACATCAATAAGCATGGTGTGAGTATGCTTATAATTTAACTCTAGTTTTTGGATATAGTTTGCACGTTCAAAAGTTATGGGTGACTTGGGTCATGGTGTAGATGTATTGATCCAACATTGGTACCACAAGTGATTTTAGAGAGGTTTATAAGTTTGATTGACTCTACCATTTACTTGACTCGTATGTGAGTATGGTTTGTTTTTGTTAATGTCGCATGTCAGGGCAATCAAGAAGTCGAACTGCTTTCACAAAAGAGGCCACGAAGCTTCGTGTAGTGTCTCATACAATCCATATGTGATTGGAATGGGAATTCTTGAAATATTTTTGTCTCAAATTCCAAACTTCCACAAGTTATCTATGCTCTCTGTCGTTGCAGCTGTTATGTCTTTTGGGTATTCGTCTATTGGCGTAGGACTCGCCCTTGCAAAAGTAATTTCCGGTGAGTTTTCCTTGTTATGAAATTTATTCTCGGTTTCCAAGAAAATGTTTGCTCGGGCTGGCCAGCATTCGATGGCCAGGGGAGGCGAGACCAGATAAGGAGATTCAGTAAATTTGCGAGGAGACAACTTAAAACTTCGAAAATTTACTCATCAAAACATAAATTTTGAACATTTGAGACCGACCACTTCACCACGTCCCGTTTCAATCCATCCTTGCTCCATCTGAGAACCATTTCATGCCTCCCTTTCAAGGACACATAGTTATGCATTTGAATTGTGAATTACTATCGCTTTGATTACTTTTAAATGAGCGTGTAAGCATGTCTATTTGAGGAATTAGAATAATGCTCTTTGCAGGAAAAGGAGAAAAGACCACCCTAACCGGAGTCGAGGTTGGAAAAGGTATATCAGCAGCAGATAAAACCTGGAGAACGTTCAGAGCATTTGGTGATATTGCATTTGCTTACGCTTATTCTCCAGTTTTTGTTGAAATACAGGTAAAATGAATCGAAATAAAAACATTTTCAATTACTCTGGTAATTGTGCTCATCAGACTATGTACATTTGTTACTATAGGATACGCTTAAGGCGTCCCCTCCTGAAAACGAAGTGATGAAAAGGGCCAACATTGTGGCATTGGCAACTACAACAACATTCTACTTAATGTGTGGCTGCCTCGGTTATGCTGCATTTGGGAACAATGCGGCTGGGAATATGCTCACAGGGTTTGGATTTTACGAGCCATTCTGGTTGGTCTATTTGGGAAATGCATGCATTGTGTTGCATCTGGTTGGAGCATATCAGGTCTTGAATTGTTCTGGTATCAAAATCTGTCATAACCAAGAACCATAAAAACGATCTATTTTCAAGAAATTCCCTCATTTGAGCTATATATATTGTTCATAGGTAATATCACAACCAATATTTAGCGCGGTCGAATCTTGTGTCATTGGGAGATGGCCTAAGTCAGATTTTGTAACAAAAGAGTACGGCATAGGAAGTGGCAAGAACTCAAAATGTAAGTGTAGCATCAACCTTTTGAGGCTGGTGTGGAGAAGTTCTTTTGTTATGCTTGCCACGTTTCTAGCCATGATGATGCCCTTCTTCAACGACTTTCTGGCTCTTCTTGGAGCAATTGGATACTGGCCTCTGGGTGTATATTTTCCGATACAACTACACATTGTGAAGTCCAAAATGAGAACAAGGACATGGAGTTGGCTCGGTCTTCAACTCATAAACTCTGTCTGTTTTGTAGTTGCAGTGGCTGCAGCCTGCGGCTCCATTCAAGGAATCAACGAGAGTCTCAAAAAATACAAGCCCTTCGAGGTCAAGGAATAGGGGAAAAAATGGCATGACTTTAATTTGTGTGTGCGGGCAAAACAAGTTTTAAGTAATAATTCAGTCTCATTGTTAGAGATAAAAGAATATGCATAGGTAATTTATTTTGTGGCGTTGGAATTTGTTAGGTTATAAATCCAAGAGGTGTTCCATCTAAAAAAACTTGTTTATTGAGTTATATAATCTCTTGAGTTTATAAGTCACTATTTATTAGTTTAATATTTCAAAAGGGGACATGTAACATTGACGACTCCTTGAGAAGCCGACGTCTATGATGGCCCAATATAGACGTCTTTCACTCAGCTTTCAGTATTCAGTGCATGTATCTTGCACCTTAATCAAGTCTATACTTTTTTCAATTATTATCGACACTAATCCAATGATAGTCCTTTCCTAAGTTGTCCCTTCCGCTATTTCGACTCTCAAAATGTTATGTTATAAATCCAAGAGATATTCAATCTCAAAAGATTGTCTATTTGGTGGAATAATATTTTGAGTTTATAAGTCATTATTTATTAGTTTAATATTTAAATACGAGACATGTAACAGGATTTGTCAAGACTTGGATTCGCTGCATGAAGCTATGTTTCCATGCCAGGTGTGTAGAAGTTGAAACTTCTAAAATTGGCTGGTCGGAGGGAGTGTTTACTAGAATTTACAAGTGATCATTTGTTTCATTCTAGAAAATAAAAGTCTTTCCATCGAGTATTTGTATTCTACAAAAGTACTATCGGATGTTAAATTCTCATAGAATCCCCTGTACCGACGCCTATTGCTTTTAAAATTTAATTAATTTTAACATATTTAATACGGTTGGATCTCGGTTTTCTCGTGCATTGGAAGTTTAATTTTTTTTTTGACAATCAAAATATATTTGTTTCATCACTCGTATGATTTTAAGATTAAACATTCATAGGATGTTAGGCGTTTATATCTTTGATGAATTAAATCACTATGCTCCAATTAATCCGGTATTTACGGATTTAGCTCTTGATAAATCCCTACGAACTTTCTTCAAGAACTCCTTCATTCAATCTTCGAATCAAGTCCACGATTAGAACATTTGTTCCTCTTTTAGTTTGCACTAGAAAACTAAAAGAACTTTACGATGGAGATCAAAACTTGAGAGGCGGCTCAAGACCTTGAATTGCTTCAAGGTGGCCGAAAATTGAGAGAGGTTTTGGACGATGACATTCGAAAATATCAAGTGATGTCATATCATTTTATACATACTCTATGATTAATTTCGTCACTGGTTATTCTATAGTTCTACATAATATACGTATTTTACACGAACGTGTGTGTGATGGAGTTTGAATCGTGGATTTCAATTCTAACATATTATTTTCTGCTGGACTAATTGAAAGTGCAACCACAATTTTTGAAAACATAAACCATGCTGAGTCACGTAACCGGAATATAAAAATAAGTTAATAATTTCTAACCTGACCGGAGGATGTCGTTGACCAGAATCATCGATGATTCACCTAAAACAGCTATTGTACCTTAAGCTTCCATACTCATACCACTTGTGGCGCCACCGGTTTTTTTAGTTAAAAAAATTATAATCCTGGAAATAAAATTTAACCCTAAAGTCAAGGGCCCACGTGAAGCTCAGGATCTTTTCCACTTTCCAAGCACCAATTTTTAAATGTTTGGATACCATTTGCAACACTCGCTATTTTCGTACAAGTTTGTTTTTTTGTTCTTGTGAAACGTTGATTCTCATCCAAAGGAAGCTGTAGATTTGGGAGAGAATATGGGTTCGGAGAAAAATTTTCAGATGAAGGTGGTTACCGGAGAGTTTGGATACGTTCTTCAAGATGTACCTCATTTCACCGACTACATATCTGATCTCCCTGTATGTGTTTCGCTTCGTTTTGCGCATCTGTATCTGTATTGATGATTAGTTGTGTTTAATCATGTTTGTAATATGTGTGAATTCACTGTGTCACGTTATTGTTCTGTTTTAAAATGTCATGGTGTCTGCTATTGTGAGTTTATTATGAACTAGAATGCGTGAACTTGTTTAGATCTATTTGAACCTATCAAAGTTTTTGCTAAAATGTCTGTTTTGCGTTTATGATGTATGATTATGCATGTTGTGGCGGCATCAAGTTTTTTTCCCCTGCTTTGTACAATTATGATTTGATTAGTTTAGTTTGGTGGTATGGCTTCCGAATTTTTCAATGATATAGAGGAATTGAAGTGTAATCGCAAATTATAATGTTTTGGAAGATTGTATTTATTGCGTGATCATGCTTCGGTAAATGTTGGTTTTGTAACCATTTTATGTTATTGTAGGATTATTTTATTTATATTTTATGCTGTACTGGTGCAATGAGTTGAAGAATCGGACAGATTTGATGTTGTGATCATTGATCCCACGCTTTTATGGTATCTGTAGAGTTGACTATCAAAGTGTTGTAATTTGGGTTTTAGAATCATTCAGTATCATGGTGAAGTTATTTCATTGGAATTTGCGGAATTAAAACTGCATAAATAAATATGAGATAAAGTTTGCCTTTTTTTAACTGGTGAACTGCAATTTATGTTTAAAAAAGGTAATGAGATCAATTTTACGAGTGAGCATAATTTGTGAAATTTATTGGTAAATTTTTCCTATCTGTCTTTTGAAGCAAGCACACACAAAGGTACCGACAGTGGCATTGGCCTAAATAAATAAACATGTTACGGCACTTATATTCTTTAAGTTGGGTTGAATATTATTTTAAAAAAATCAATATGGATCAGTGAAATGATCAATTTACTGATTTAGAAAGACAGTGTAGTGGGACGGCTTATCTCTTATCCATCTTTCTTGGTACTTATGTCATTAATTTTGCTGTCACTTGATTTTTGGCAGACTTATCCTAATCCACTACGCTCCAATCCTGCATATTCAGTTGTTAAGTGAGTTATACTTACTGATATCTTTTCTTATATGTGTATCTCGTCGCTTGTTTGCCACGTACTTTTGTTCATGATAATATATTGTTTGCGATGTTTCAGGCAGTACTTTGTTGACATGGATGACACTGTCCCCCAAAAGGTGAGTTATACCGTTCAGATTTTTTTTTCTTTTTTGCCCCCCAATTTTGCTACTGAAACTTGCCCAAAGCATGCATGTAGGTTAACTAATTCGAGCTAACATTGTGCTCATTGAATGATAGGGTACAATTGTGCAAAACAACAATGTCAATTTAAAGATGATAGAATAAAGCTAAGAGTTCATCATTAACAACTTCAAAAAAATTAATAAAAAAGAAGATAAGACACTGTCATTTTATACATTGATCGTTATTCGATTCCCATTTCTCTAGTTTGGAATATAAAACCGCTGTAATTTGTATGAGTTTTAATTCATGTCGTTGAGTTTGGGTGTGAGATTTGTGAAATTTATATGCTTGTGTATGGTACTCTACTTCAATAATGCTAGCCAATTGTTTCTGAATCATTTTTCAGCTTATACCTTCACAATTTTCACCATTTCAACTCTGGTTAATAGTGTAACCCGGTCCAGAAGATTCAGACCTTTTGTTTTCTTTCCATCATTAGTTATGAATCACTTTACAGGTTGTTGTTCACAAGGACACTCCAAGAGGAATACACTTTCGGCGAGCTGGGCCTCGTGAAAAGGTGTGTGTTAACTCTACTTGTGTTCAAGCATCAGGAAAAGTGTGCAAATTTTGATAGATACTTCGATGTTGTGCAGGTCTATTTTTCTTCAGACGAGGTGCATGCTTGTATTGTGACATGTGGCGGTTTATGCCCGGGACTGAACACTGTGATCAGGGAAATTGTGCACAGCCTTGATTATATGTATGGGGTCGAAAAAGTTCTTGGAATTGATGTAAGTTGAATAATTATTATTTTGATCGTGATGATATCTATTTTAGAAGGTTCAGCATTGTCTTTCACCGCTTAGACGCTTAGATCATGATAATAGCTCTATTGTTCACTGTTTTCCCCTTCAAAACATTGTTTTGATTGCTGTTGTGACTTTTGAATCTCATAAGATCAGTTTATCATTAACGTGTGTTTTTTTTTATCATAATGAAGATATTTAATTTTGTTATTTTTGTGCAAATTTCCTTAGGGAGGATATAGGGGTTTTTATGCAAAGAACACGATTAATTTGACACCGAAGGTTGTGAACGACATACATAAGCGTGGTGGGACAATCTTGGGAACATCTCGAGGTGGTCATGATACCATTAAGATTGTTGACAGTATTCAGGACCGTGGTATTAACCAGGCAAGTGTGTTACTTAATATTATAAGAATTATCTAGTCTTTTGGCTTATAATGAACTGCACTTTGGTTCTGTTACTTAATATTATAAGAATTATCTAGTGTTTTGGCTTATAATGAACTGCACTTTGTTTCTGATGAACAGTTTTACTGGTCAGGTTTATATAATTGGAGGAGATGGCACCCAGAAAGGAGCATCTGTAATCTATGAGGTATCATTATCTATCGAGTATGCTCCTTACAATTGGCTTAAAAATGCCTTATTGCATTCATCAAGCATCTCTCTGAAGAGCACCATTAATTGGCTTTTTTAGAGCATCTGTTTGTTACATAGTTGTCAAAGGCGAGCGCCTCTCGCCTCAAGGCGAGAGGCGCTACCAGGCGTGAGTGTTGCGCCTGGGGCTGTCCCAGGCACAACGATTTACAAAGGCGAGCCCAGGCGAGCGCCTGGGCTCCCCTTAGAAGGGTTCTCGGGCGCGCCTTAGGCGCGCCTGAGATTGCTCCTTTTTTTATAAATTCAGTAACAGCTTCTCTGTTTTTTTTAAGAGCAACTTAAAATTTAGAAAGCCCAATCCAACCCCAAACCCAAACCCTATCAGCCCATTCACAAATTAAATAAAAGCGACAGCCGACAAGAGCAGTGTGAGACACAGAAGCCAACAACGTGAGTGTGAATGAGAGAAGGGCGGCCAATAACTATTTTATTGAAGAAGCTCAGGTATCGTTTCTTGATGTTGTCATCTTTTCAATATCTTATTTATTTATTTTTACTTTTTTAAGCTACTCTCACAAATTTTATATCATGCAAGCACATCTTTTTATTTTTATTTACTGAAGTAATTTACATAAATTTCATGTTTAAATATATAAAATCCATCAAACAAAAAAATATATAATTCATACAAAAATGAAATTTAAAAAATATATTTTACTGATATTTGAATTTTTACTGTTCAATAACTTAAATTAGACCGACATATTTGACCTGTGGAGGTATGAAGTACACTCATTATACATAGCAAGAGGAACAGACAAAAGCCACAATGCCACATGTTATTATTAGATAAAGCTACAGTTCTACACATGTTTTAAATCCATGAAACCATAGCTAAAGGGAAGGGACAGTGGGACACGTTATCAATCATATCAAACCATTGGACCGCCTTTACCACAATAATAACACTACAATAACTACATAAAAAAAAACACTACAATAACAGACTACACAAACCAGGGATGCCACTGTCTTTAATATCTTATTATGTTTTAATATTTTATTTCAATGATTTTTTTTATTTACTTATTTCACGTGAAGCCTTGAAAAGGTAACTAAATCGGTTCACCAACCCCGAGCGTCTGGGGTTGGTGAACCGATTTATGGTTTTAGATCTCGTGCTTCGTCTTCTTCAAACGAGGTAAGGGCGTCTACATCCAAAACAACCAGAAAAAGGCCAATTTCACATCTTTTGGATGAAGAGGAAGAAGAAATTGATGTCGATCAAGAAAGTGGTGAAGATCAAGAAGAATACAAGTCCGAAAGTTATAGGGACTCTGATAATTCGATGGAAGAAGATGAACTTGATTTGGATGATTGAAAATTTTTAATCGTGTTACTTATTATTATGAACTTATTAATTATTTGTTGTTTTGTGTGACATTGTGACTTAATTATTTCATATTTTAATATATTAGTCTCTTTTGTTGCCAGTGTGCATTCTTACATCTTAACAGAATCCATTGCATTTTATTGCATCATATGTTTTTTTTATTTTCTTTTCCTTCGGTTGAATTTTTTATGAGATAATGGGTAGCAATTTTGTCCTGATTGTGATATTGACCCCTATCCTCATAATTGAGGGTAAATTTTCCTGTTATGGGCTTTATTGATGAAATTAGATGTCTGGTTCGATTTTTTTCACAAAAATAAGTTTATTTGCATTATTATTTTCTGTGGTACGTGCTTGATGTTGAAGGATTATACTTGTTCATGGGGAGTGAGCTGACTATGAGATATATATATTTTTTTCGTAGGAAATCAGGAAGCGAGGCCTGAAGGTTGCTGTTGCTGGGATACCCAAAACAATCGACAATGATATTCCGGTATCACTTTTCAGTTATTATTTGTTGGACAACTTCTTCCAATGGTTCCTCACATGTTATTAACTCAAAACAAACACCAGATGGCGCTTCACGTGGAATGCTTCAGATTTTTAACTTTGAACATTCAGCTTTTCTTAACCCAAGATGCAAAATCTGTGTTTTTTAAGGCCAATCATAGTACTATATCCAGTAAAACTGGCTCTTATAAATTTTCTGGTTAATAAATGGTCCATATCTTCTGAGATTACTCACTTTCACTGCTATTTGAGAGTTTGTGGAGCCTTTTGATTTATAGCATTCTTTGTGCACAGAACGTATTGCTTTTCATTCTGGAAAGATTCAGTCGAGTGTTGGCTTCTGTTATCAGGTTATCGACAGGTCATTTGGTTTTGATACCGCTGTAGAGGAAGCACAACGTGCCATAAATGCTGCACATGTTGAAGCTGAGAGCGCAGAAAATGGAATTGGTGTAGTGAAACTAATGGGTCGCTATTGTGGTAAGATGGGTTTGTGCACTTCAATATCTAGTCATCAGCAATAAATGAGCCATTATTATTTGAATGACTTCATTCTCCACCCTTTTGTGGTGTGGAGACATAATAAAGCATGAGCTACATCCTCTTTAAGCTTTACAATTACTGTTGCAATTTAACTTTTTTTTATGTGTGCATAATTGTTGTTTTCTTCTATGCTTATTGGGATTCATGGTGCAGGATTTATCGCAATGTATGCAACTCTGGCTAGCCGGGATGTTGACTGCTGTTTGATTCCGGAATCACCCTTTTATCTTGAAGGAAAAGGTGGACTTTTTGAATACATCGAGAAAAGGCTCAAAGAAAATGGACATATGGTCATTGTTATAGCTGAAGGAGCAGGACAGGAGCTTCTTACAACAAAAAATGAACAAGATGCTTCAGGGAATAAGCTACTTCAAGATGTTGGGTTGTGGATTTCCCAAAAGATAAAGGTAGACCCTCATCAGGCTGTTCTTTATTACAATTATATGCGTTATCTTGACAATGTCGTTTGGAAAAAATATGTTTCAAAAACAGAGTTATGTTGATGATTTGAATGGTTGTCTCATCTGTAACAGGAACATTTTTCGCTGCTGCGTAAAATTCCAATCACTCTTAAGTACATTGGTCAGTACACTCATTATGAAATTATTTTATCCAGTTTCTTGCCATTATTGGCAACTAACTTAACTATCTGGTGCCAGATCCAACTTACATGATACGTGCCATTCCTAGCAACGCATCCGACAACGTGTATTGCACCCTTCTTGCTCAAAGTGCTGTTCATGGAGCAATGGCAGGGTACACTGGCTTCACTAGTGGGCTTGTCAATGGCCGGCATACATACATTCCTTTCAATGTGAGTTTTTATCTATTTTTACAAATTAATTCAATTAGTAAATTGTGCAGTTTTGTTCAAAAAGTCAGTTTTGTTCAGGAAAAAGTTGCTTTCGGGAGTGGTAAAAAAGTTGGACAGGAAAATATGATGATACAAGAAAATGTGAACAAAAAGTCAGTTTTGTTCAGAAGTTTTTGGTTACTGTTTAATTTGTGCTTTTTACAATTTCTATTTTTATGTTCTGTTCTAGTTTATGTGAATCGTTCTAGAACATGGAGTAACATTCATATCTTTGGCCGCCTTAGTATGACTAACATGAATTATTTGTTCTGGATTCGATATCGTATGAACATAACCAAAAACTGTTTGGATGCAGCGTGTTAATGAAAGGCAAAACAATGTTGTCATTACTGACCGGATGTGGGCGAGGCTTCTCTCTTCAACTAATCAACCAAGCTTCCTAACCGCGAAAGAGGCCGATGAATTCAAGAAAGAATTAGAGCCTCCGACTCAATTGCTAGATGATGGAAGGAATGGGGAAGACGAGAACTCAGGTAACACAGACGTGAACATTAATGAAATAAAAAGCACTGAATAGTTCACGTTTTGGCACCAAGCTTGATCTCTGTGCCATCCCTCGAAACTATGAGATATGTAACCATAATCCTGGATTAATTGGGTCGTGTAGGAACAAATTTCAAGGTTATCCATCTGTTAAGATGCCTCAGCTGCGGGCAGTAAATTTATCTTGTACGTATTTCTTATATTGTTGTTGATTGTATAATATTTGGAACGGTGAGAAAGTGTCCCCATAATTTTTACATGGAGTTGTTTTTAATTTTAAGGTCCTTGGGTGTCGGATGATTAACTAGTTTTATGCTGGATCAAGGTTAGTGAAGTTCATGTCCGAAACATTAATACAAGTCCAAATTTCTTGTTGCACATCCGCATGATTTTGCTTGTATATTTGTCATGGGATGAAGTGTTTGTCGGTTGTATTCTTGAAACTTAAGAATTATTTTCATTTGATCCCAGGCTACGTAATACTTATTTAACTAATATTTTCTTAAAATTATAGATTTACACCACATTAAATTACTCGTTATCTTATTAAATTTAGATCCATCGTTGGACCTCAATTCAATTGGGATAGGAAATCCAATTTCGTTAAGCGATTGTTGCGGCTAATGACTTGGGGAAAACAAACGTAACCGGATCGGAGAAGAAGTTAACCCGTCATTTGAACCTTCACAGCTGAAAATAATTTCCTAGTTTCGATTTATCCGTAAACAATAAAGTTTTTCTTTAACTATAATCGTTATATTTAAATATATCACTGTCTCATTCGTGGAGAATTTCCTTCAAATAGTTGATTGATACAAAGATTTTTTACAATAAAGCTTTTTGTATCCAAACTCAGGGAAAGCAAATTGATGGACCCAGCGAACAACTCATAGAAAAGACAAAGTCTATCTTATAAATTTATCTATACCAATTGATATTTCTAAAACAAAATCACTTCAAATCTTTTGACTTGTTTCATCAACAAAATTCGATAAAAATCCAAATTCATTATATATCAAATTGTAATATTTCAAATACACACAAATTAATATCAATTAAAATACATCTCCCATGTTCTTCCTTAAATCAAATATCTTCTTCAATCAAAATCATCCCCAAGTACAACCTAGAGGTTTGCCTAGCAGTACCTGCGTTGCTATCCATTTTAAATAAACATAATAATAATAATAATAACTGTTATCAGTGCCAAAATAATTTATTATTATTATTGATACCCCAGGGATAAACCCATCAAGATCTGGCCCAAACTCCCGGCCCATCTCTAAGGCCCACAGGTGACTGGCCCATGACAAGCCCAGGTATTCTCCTATAAATACCAGGTTTGAGCGTATGCTTAGGAATGGAAGGTTGTTTTCAGCAGCACCCTTAGCTGCTCCCCCCATATATCCTCAGTCACTGACTTGAGCGTCGGAGGGGCTACGCCAGGACACCCTCCTGGCCCCCTCTTAACTATCTTCTTTGTTATTTCAGGCTCAGGGTAATTTCCAAACCCGCGTCTGGATTAGTGACACTTGCTGGGAGCGGACCCTAAATTTCCCGTGAGTATCACTTGGCGCCGTCTGTGGGAACAATCTGAGTTGAGACGTAGAGATGGTAGGCAAGAGAGGAAGCAGAAGAGTTAACTCAGCGTCATCGCGTCCTCAGAGGGGACCCGAACCGTCTCATGTTGAGGCGAGGCAGGAACAACCTCGTCAAGAGACAAGAACTGAGCAGCCCCGTCACGAGACGAGGGTTGAGCAAACCCGTCCTAATGAGAACGTGGGAAACTTGACCTTGGAACAGTTGGGTCAATTCATCGCCCGTACAGTAGATGAGGCCATGAGGAGGAACCAAGAGTCTATGAGTGCTGGGGAACGGGCCCATCGTCAGGAGCGTGAGGAAAATGTTGAAGTCCACCAGAGCAGGGTTGAAGAGACGCAACCACCTCAGAGTGGAGAAATTAGTGAGATGGGGGAGATGTGGAAGGAGATACAGAGATTGAGGGAGCAGGTGGGAAGCAGGGCGCCGGTACCCAAGAGAGGAAGCCCTTTTTCACTAGCCATCTTGGAGGAAGGGCTCCCTCCGAATTTCCGACAATCAAACGTTGGAGAGTATGACGGACATACAGACCCTGAGGAACACTTGGGGAGATTTGAGAATACAGCTCTGTTGCATCAGTATTCAGATGGAGTCAAGTGCAGAGTGTTTCTGGGCACTTTGATGAGGTCAGCCCAACAATGGTTTAATTCCTTGCCGCCCAACTCCATACGCTCTTTTGAGGATTTCTCAGCTGCTTTCTTGCACCGATTCGCTAGTAGCAAAAGGCACCAAAAAAACTACTTGAGTTTGTTTGTAATGAAACAGCAAGAGGGTGAAACTTTACGGGAGTTTGTCCAGCGCTTCAACAGCGTAGCGTTGGAAATACCAGCGGTCACTCCTGACATCATGATAAGCGCCTTTACCCAGGGACTTAGAGGAGGGGAGTTTTTCAAGTCGCTGGTCAAGAAGCCTCCGTCGAGCTATGATGATCTGTTGGCTCGAGCTGAGAAATATATAAATCTTGAAGATGCCCAGCGGCATAAGAGAATGGAGCAGCGACCTGAGAGGAGTGGAGTTGAGGGAGCGGAGAGAGGAGGAAGGAAGAGGGGCGCAGGGGAAAGAGATGAGATTAAAGCTAGGGACAGAAGACAATTCTCATCACATGTTCCTCTGGATAGGAGTCGTGACGAGGTGACGGAGGTGAGGGAGCCCGAGGAGAGCTGGGAGAAGTCGCGAAGGGTTAAGAGCAGTGCTAGATTGCCTTCGCGGGATAGACGAGAAGGATCCTCATCCAGGAGTCGACAGAGGTCTCGCTCGTCTCCTAGACGTGGTCAAGGCCCTCCATGGATAAATCAGAGGGTCGGGGAGCAGAGAGGGGAAGGTCGAGGTCAAGATGATTCATATGATCTCGGGGGGTGCTACTGATGGAAACTCTGGGTAAAGCTCTAAAAGAGGCCTGAGAACGCTTACCACCTTAGAGAATATCTTTACTTCATTTTTGATGTATTTCGTTCCTGAATTTGTCTTACGTTATCAGTTGATATTCAATAAAATCAGGTTCCTCTTTTCAGTTCATGAATGTTGTTGTATTACGAGAGGGAAGTAGAAAAATTTTATTTTCCTACTAAGGCATCGCCTGGTAGAGGAGCAGAGGGCAGGAGAGAAATTTTATTTTCCTACTAAGGCATCGCCTGGTAGAGGAGAAGAGTGAAGGAGAAAAATTTTATTTTCCTGCTAAGGTGTCGCCTAGCAGAGGAGTTTGAGGGTGATGGTGGAGAATATGTATTTTCCTGCTAAGGCGTCGCCTGGCAGAGGAGTTAGAGGATGACGAGGTGGACTCTTTATTTTCCTGCTAAGGTGTCACCTAGCAGAGGAGTTAGAGGGTGGGGGCGGTTGAATTTTTATTTTTCCTGCTAAGGCCCGGCTTAGCAGAGGAGTTAGAGGGTGGATGTGTTGATTTTATTTTCCTGCTAAAGAATCACCTAGCAGAGGAGTTAGATGGAGAAGTTGAATTTTTACTTTCCTGCTAAGGCCCGGCTTAGCAGAGGAGTTAGAGGGTGGAGGTGTTGAATTTCTATTTTCCTGCTAAGGTATCACCTAGCAGAGGAGTTAGCGAGTGGAGGTGTTGAATTTTTACTTTCCTGCTAAGGCCCGGCTTAGCAGAGGAGTTAGAGGGTGGAGGTGTTGAATTTCTATTTTCCTGCTAAAGTATCACCTAGCAGAGGAGTTAGCGAGTGGAGGTGTTGAATTTCTATTTTCCTGCTAGGGCCCGGCCTAGCAGAGGAGTTAGAGGATGGAGGTGTTGAATTTTTATTTTCCTGCTAAGGCCCGACTTAGCAGAGGAGTTAGAGGGTGAAGGTGTTGATTTTATTTTCCTGCTAAGGCATCGCCTAGCCGAGGAGTTAGAGGGTGGGCGCGTTGAATTTTATTTTCCTGCTAAGGCATCGCCTAGCCGAGGAGTTAGAGGGTGGACGCATTGAATTTTATTTTTCCTGCTAAGGCCCAGCTTAGCAGAGGACTTATGAGATGATGAGGCAATAGTTTGATTTTTCCTGCTAAGACCCGGCTTAGCAGAGGAGTTAGAGGGTGGAGGTGGTGAATTGTTATTTTCCTGCTATGGCGTCGCCTAGCAGAGGAGCAGAGTGGAGGAGGAGAATTCAATTTTCCTGCTAAGGCATCGCCTAGCAGAGGAGCAGAGTTTGGGAGGAAAAATATTTTTTTTGGTTAGTTGATAACGAAAGATGTTGGGGAGCAGAGTTTACGGGGATCACACAACCCTTCGCAAGGGAATATATCAAAATTCTCATCACTGGGCGAGCGTGGCACGGGGCTGGGCGAGCGTGCCGAGGTGTTGGGCGAGGTGCTGGGGCGAGGGCGAGGTGAGTGATGGCATAAGGCGAGGCGAGAAGGGGCTATGGGCGAGAACGATGTGGGGCGAGCGTGGCACGGGGCTGGGCGAGCGTGCCGAGGTGTTGGGCGAGGTGCTGGGGCGAGGGCGAGGTGAGTGATGGCATAAGGCGAGGCGAGAAGGGGCTATGGGCGAGAACGATGTGGGGCGAGCGTGGCACGGGGCTGGGCGAGCGTGCCGAGGTGTTGGGCGAGGTATTGGGGGGAGGGCGAGGGCGAGGGCGAGGTGAGTGATGGCGTAAGGCGAGGCGAGAAGGGGCTACGGGCGAGAACGATGTGGGGCGAGCGTGGCACGGGGCTGGGCGAGCGTGCCGAGGTGGTGGGCGAGATGCTGGGCATGGCTTGGGCGAGCCAGTGGCTTGGGCGAGGTGCTGGACGAGGACGGGCGAGCTACTGGCTTGGGCGAGGTGCTGGACGAGGACGGGCGAGCTGGTGGCTTGGGCGAGATGCTGGGCATGGCTTGGGTGAGGTGCTGGACGAGGACGGGCGAGCTAGTGGCTTGGGCAAGACGCTGGGCATGGCTTGGGCGAGCTGGTGGCTTGGGCGAGGTGCTGGACGAGGACGGGCGAGCTGGTGGCTTGGACGAGACGCTGGGCAGGGGGGCGACGAGGCAGGGGCGAGCGTGGCGAGGGGATGGCGAGGAGACAGGGGCGAGCGCGAGGCAGGCGGCGAGCGTGATGGCGTCGGGGCGAGCTCGGCAGGTGGATGTGTAGGGCGCTCGGCATGGGCGAGCGTGCAGCGTGGCAAGCAGCGAGCGGGAAGGCGTCTGGGCATGCGCGGCATTGCGACTCGACGAGGGGCGACGAGGGGCGAGCGTGCGGCAGTGACGAACGACTGGAAGAAAATGCACAACTCGCACCCGGTAGACCGAGAACAATGCAATTAATCGAACTTTGAACCTACGATTCAGTTCGACTCGGGAGGGGGAGACTGGTGATACCCCAGGGATAAACCCATCAAGATCTGGCCCAAACTCCCGGCCCATCTCTAAGGCCCACAGGTGACTGGCCCATGACAAGCCCAGGTATTCTCCTATAAATACCAGGTTTGAGCGTATGCTTAGGAATGGAAGGTTGTTTTCAGCAGCACCCTTAGCTGCTCCCCCCATATATCCTCAGTCACTGACTTGAGCGTCGGAGGGGCTACGCCAGGACACCCTCCTGGCCCCCTCTTAACTATCTTCTTTGTTATTTCAGGCTCAGGGTAATTTCCAAACCCGCGTCTGGATTAGTGACACTTGCTGGGAGCGGACCCTAAATTTCCCGTGAGTATCAATTATCATTAAAAATCTCTATAATAAAGACAAAATGATGTATTTGTCTTTTTTTGCTCTTCTAATTTTATCTTTATGTTATACTTTTTGTTTTTATTTTTATTTTTAATGTCAACAAAAACTTATGTGTTTATTTTTTTTAATTACAACTATTCAAATAATACTTTATACTCTCGATAATTTGTTAAATTTCACTTTAATTTTTCGATAATTATAAAAAAAAAAATTAAACACACAAATATCACGTGTACAAAATTGCTAATTATTATCACTGCTAAATTTAGGCTGATCTAAAACTACAAGGATAGCTGTACATTACCCGAAATACCTGAAGACATCTCACGTGTCGCTTCTAACGGAGACTTGCCACCAGACACGTGTGCCTCCCTTTGACTGCGCTGCTTTCCCTTCACGTTATGGACACGTGGCACATTATGCAAAATGCATACACGAAATATATATATATATATATATATATATATATATATATATATATATATATATATATATATATTATCGCGAGCTTCGTAACCAAAACGCGGAATCACAAATCGTTTTGTCCATTTATTTTTCATGGATTTGTGTAGACAACTCGTTTGGTGCAACCAATTAAGCACTTAAAAGGATATATGTTAGGCCACATTGTATCCAATTTTACTTTTCTGATTAGTCGAAGGTTTGATTATAGCCACAGTTGGATCATAATCAATTCCGTATACAATAAAGTTGCAAAATCGCATGAGTTATTGAGAATATTCTGATTGTACATTAGAAAATTTGTGAGTGGTGAATTTAACATTGTAGGGAAATAAATTCAGAGAAATTTTAAAGCTAAATATAATATTGAGTAGGTTTCTTATGAGACGGCCTCACGAATCTTTATCTGTGAGACTGATCAAAACATATCGATATTCACAATAAAAAGTAATAATTTTTCATGGATAACTCAAATAAGATATTCGTCTCACAAAATACGATCCGTGAGACCGTCTCACACAAGTTTTTGCAACAATATTTTATATTTGTAAAAGAAAAGTACATAATCATTTTTAAAAACATTTCCTTAATCTGATCGAATTAAAGAAGTTCGAGCTCAAACTTGAACTAAATACAAGTTTCACTTGCACACCCGATAAATATTATGTTATCATATGTCTTCGAGCTATAAAATTTATGAATGCATTCATGATCCTTTGAGTTTCATTACATATAATATCAAACTTATATATGATATCTCATCACAGATGAATAAAAATTTAGATGTTTAAATCGATTTTAAAATGAGACAGAGCAGGCTCTAATATCAATTTGTGTTAGTCATTTCCATAAAACAATAACGAACACAAAATAATTGTTATAACATATATGATCTCATTGTGTATTCGCACTTGAGCGGGTAAAGACCCCGAAGGATGACATTATTAATTAGCTCACTTTAGTAAATTAGTCATACTGTTCCTCGTATATTGTTGGATATCTTAATACATACGGTTTTCATGCATATTTTATACCAAGCATGCATCTTCTATGAGCAATCCAACAACTTCAATATAATGAGTTACTTTACATCCTTGAACATATTATAAAAATGATATAATTCTCAACTTTAATTCTCTTTCTAAATCTGATTGTCTTTTTTTTTTTTGCATTTTTTTCTCAGAGTTAGTCTTTTGTGATACGGTCTCACGAATCTTTATCTGTGAGACGGGTAAACCCTACTAATATTCACAATAAAAAGTAATATTGTTAATCTAAAAAGTAATATTTTTTCATGGATACCCAAATAAGAGATCCGTCTCACAAATTACGATCCGTGAGATCGTCTCACACAAACTTTTTGTTTTTTTTTCTAATTATCAACTTCGTGTTCTTGCAGGTACTAATTTAATTAAGGTGGAGAACATTTATCGAGGCACATTAATTAATATTGTATCATTTTTATGAAACTATATATTTTACTTATTCTAAAATTGACACTCATTTTCTCGTTTCGAGAGTAACAGAGAATAAAAATTAAAAAAAAAAGATCTAACTATATTTTTGTAATTTAAATACAAGATATAAGTTTGAGCCTACTACGCCCAACATTTTTCTTGTTATTTTAATTTCGTCTAAACGGCACATCTTAGCACGAGTAGCGGCTTTCGTCTAAACGGCACATCTAGGGGGGAGCAAACCTCGAAGGACCGTACGCATAAATTGCCATATGCGTACCACTGAGATCCTTCTGGCTCCAGGGGGCTTCCGTACCATCTTCCACTTGGCACTAGTGGAGGTCGATATTCCCTCGTGAGCGAGAAATTACCGCTTTTAAACACTTGTCATGATTTTATTTTTATAAATGATGTAATCAAATATTAATGTTTAGATTATTAATGGCCAGTGTAAAATTATTGCACCGTCACTATTGTTTAGTCTCAGAACATTCAATAAATTCATCTATATTGCTTATAGATGACCATGGGGCGGAGCGGGGTGAGTTTGTCATCTTCATCTCTATTCTCGAATTCTATCTCTACTTTTATACCTACCCTGATCCCCACTTTTTCTCCGAATCCGAAACCGCGGAGATCAAATCTCTATCATCACTCTCATTCATGTTTCAAAAATATTAATAGGGTGAGATAGAGGTGAGTTTGGTTATTTTTCGAACCAAAACTTATTATTATTAGTGATAATATTAATATTATTATTATTAATAATAATTTAAAAATAATAATAATATATATTTTAGTACTGATTAATAATATTTTTATTTTTATTATTAATATTATTTTTGGAGCGAGTTCGAAGATGGGATATTATTATCATATCCACCTCGAACCCTAACTCGAAAAAATCGGGGATTCTCTTCCAGGTTTCAAGTTTCCCCCGCGGAACCCCGAACTTAGGGATGTCAACTTTCTCCACGAGTTTGAGGCCCTGTGGGAAAACCCGTTGCGGGGATGTGGATCTCTAATGTTTTCGAGTTCGTTTTCGTGTTCGGGTTCAGGGCTTTTTTAAAAATACTCGAACTAGTTTGAGACGGATATGAGATTACTATCTTCATCTCTGAATCAACCCCGAAAATAAGATTAATAATAAAATATTATTATTAATAATACTGATATTAATATTATCACTAATAATAATAATATATAACAATAAGTTTTAGTTTGAGAAAATATCTGAACTCGCCCTCGCCTTTTCTCATTAATATTTTTGAAATAGAGATGAAGACGGGGATGAGAATTTGGTTCTCGCTAATACCCGAACTCGAAAAAATGGGGATCAAGACGAATATGAGAGTGAATATTAAATTTAGGAACATAAATGAAGATGACAAATCCACCTCGTTGTCCTTCCTACCCGAACCAATAGATAAAAGGGAAATTTGGCTTCAGTCCCCAGCCGCCTTTTTTCTTTGTTTTCAGTCCCTAGGTACTTTTTTAGTACCACATTTCCACATGAAGTGTACCACATTTCCACATGAAGTGTACCACATTTTGTATGAAATAGTACCACAATTTTGTGAGTAGGGAGTGAATGCAAAGAAATATTATGATTGGGGATTTTTAAATAACTTCCCATAGATAAACTTGTCATCCCTAATATCGCCACGTGACCCCTTTACCCATCATTATTATAATATATCAAAATTTCTCAATATAATTGGAATACGAGGTTTATGTATTCAGGCATAGATTATACAAACTTGAATATATTGAAATCGTTATATCTAACATGGTCCCTTATACTATATTCCAATTTTTTTCAAATTTACCAATTACATTTATTTAAGGTTATATTGAAACTGATGCATGTAAGTTAATCGAGTTAATTTTAAATTTGAGTACCTCAAAGCACCCATTAAAATATTTTGTATATAATTCAATTTATATAAAAATAAAATTAAAATTCAATTTACTGAAATTATAATTAATATTATAACCAATTTGTTATTAATATTACAGATCATTGGTTATTTTAGTATTAAGCTCATCTGGAGAAGTCTCTGTCTGAAATGGATGGACACGAGTTCAATACCGTGTCAACTCATAAAGACTCATCCCAATTCTGCAATTTAATTTTCTTTCTATGGGGAAAAAAAGAAAAGAAAAAGGGAAAAAAAATATAATATCTAATATGTATTTTATGTTTTGATCTAACTAATTATGCGTAGATAAACATAATTTCAAGATATTTTAATTGAATAACGTGATGAAAAGACTATTCTTATCCTCTTTAACCAAGACACAGCTCAGACACCTACGAGAGATTGTTTCCCTTATACTTTACTCTACCAATTATCTGCTTGGGAAATCTTTTAACGGACCGCGAGAGCTACTTACTGAACATATGTTACAATTAGATTTCGGGTTTTTTGTTTGGTCAAACGACAACCGGATTTGTATCAACAGTATGAAATCATAAAGATATGATAATACTAGTGGGTGTGTATCATATGAGTTTAGAGTTAGTTTTATACGAGTTTAGCGTCAGATCTAACCGAGAAGATATTCCTCGAAAATGTTCGTTAACAAGAAATTGGGGTTTCAGTCTTCCTAGCTTCTTCCTATCGATCTCTAGCTAGAAGAATGAAGGTTATGCCATCACTTATAAAGTGGTATCTCTATCTCAAATTTTTATCGAAGGTAAAATTCAGACTCCAATGTTTTATAGAACCGTCGGGACATTTTTCTCAAAACCTTTAGCAAGTGATATTATTGACATTAAATTTACATTACAAAACCATATATTATATTATATAAATAAAAATTGTGAAAGAATCCAATGAAACCCCCACTTGGAGCAATGAATGCTCGTCCCAAAAATTGAAAAGGCAACCTTATTGGAGTAACCAACTGAGTGAGATACAGAGACTTCAAGCACAACAAAGTTAAAATGTCCCAAAATTCAAGGAAATTTTTACTTTACTTCCCTTATTAATTTTGGGACCCATAAAAGTCTTCCTCGGTCAATATTAAGCAAATCAAAAGCCTGCGAGGAATTGTTTGAAGTAAATGCAAAGGGAAGGTACTAAGGTTGGTGGTTACTGCCTTTATATTTTCTTCTCATTTGAATTTTAATTTTTTTTTGAGGAAAAATTTATTCTTTTCGTACTTCATAATTAATTTGTGTTTGTGATAAGACAAAAACTTGTATGGATAAGGAGTCGTATTTTGTGAGACGGATATCTTATTAGGATCATCCATGAAAAAGTATTATTTTTATGCTAAAAATATTACTTTTTATTATGAATATCTGTAGGGTTACTCGTCTCACAGATAAAAATTCGTGAGACCGTCTCACAAGAGACTTATTCTTGTGATAATAACAAAGTGTTTTATAATAATGCATACCATAAATATACTACAAAAAGTATCAAAATATCTAAGATTGGTTCTCTTTGGGTGTCTGAGTAGTTTGCACAGTATGATTTACCTGACTATCATGATCTATAAACTATTGTGTTAGTACGAAAGTTTATTCGAGTGTATATCGAAGAATAACGGTTGAGGTTTTATCGTAATACAGAAAATTAATTTTCAAATGAATTGTAAATACATTTATTTTTTTGAGCAAATATTGGATTACATACCATGAACAAGACTAATACTTAACTTTCCTAATTGACAATAATTAATATGTAGTACATCAGATGTCCGGCTCCAAAGCCTAAATCAAATAATAATATTTTAACCCAACCATGGTTACATCCATATCTTCGACCATGGTTAAAAGAACCAGTTTATAATGAACCCTCATCCGCATGCAAAGCTATGGCAACCCACATTACAGAAAGCTTGTAAGTTAGGAATTTTTATATATAATATAAGAGAAATGATGATGATGATGATGATCGGAGATCCTCCTGAGTCAAATCCCACCGTCCAAATCCCATCTTGGGACCACCACCCCATAGAAGAGCCGTCGGCTCAAATTCAATCTCCCAACTCGAACAATGTCTACCCGAACGGCTATGATATTTTCCACTATGATAATGCTTTTGCTGCGTTGCAGCGCTACCTGCCGTCTAACCAAGACGACGCCGTAGAGGTCGGAGATGGAGATTCTGGTGATTTCGAGGTCCCGGTGGACGACTTCTCCTGCGATAATTTCCGTATGTTCGAGTTCAAGGTGAAGAAATGCACGCGTTCCAGGCCGCATGACTGGACGGATTGCCCTTTTGCGCATCCCGGCGAGAAGGCGCGGCGGAGGGACCCGCGGAAGTTCCATTATTCCGGCAGCGCGTGCCCGGAATTTCGCAGGGGAACGTGTAACAGAGGCGATTCCTGCGAGTACGCGCACGGGGTTTTCGAGTGCTGGCTCCACCCTGCTCGCTACCGCACGCAGCCGTGCAAGGACGGGATTCATTGCCGGCGTCGCGTCTGTTTCTTTGCTCACACACCGGAGCAGCTCCGAGTTCTGCCATATACTACTAGCCCAGACGCTTCTCCAAGCCGACCAGGCCACGACTCGTTCGTCGCCGGCGGCTTGGGTTTGTACGGCTCCTCACCAAAATCAACCATGTACTCGCCGCCGCTGTCTCCCACCATCGGGTCCCCATCGGTGTCATCATCAGCTCATCGAATCGTTGCAAGATCTGCAAATGAACAGGATGAGAATGGGCATCGGCTTGAACATGAGCCCGCCAACATGGAAACCCGGGTTCGGATCACCCCGTAGCCCATCGACTATCAGACCCGGATCCCCGAGCATGCCTTCTACTCCTATCGGTTCCCTTGACCGATCAGGACTCGTGGCTTTCGAAACATGGGATATCTCTCGCAAGGAGGAGCAGGTGATGGAGAGAGTGGAATCTGGAAGACAACTGCGCGAGAAGTTATACGCCAAGCTCGGCAAAGAGAACTCGTTGGAGCGGGTTCGACGAATTGATTTTCCGTGTACGGGTCCTGATTCGGGGTAGGTTTCGGATCGCATCAAATAATAGTTCGGGTCGAATAGTCGGTGGTTTTTGAATTTTGATTGGATCTTAGACTTCTTGAAGCTTGTTTAAATACGGAGTGGACTTGGGGTGGGGTTTAAGGATATTAATTAAATTAATCTCTATTTTGCCATTTTGTAATTAATAATTATTATGTATATAAGAAGGTATTATTATGTTGATGCCAATAATCTTTGAAATATTTTTATTAAAAATAATAAAATTCAAAACTAGCTCATTTTTTAAGTGAACTGATTATTCAAAATATATTTTCAAATATTTAATTTAAAATATAATATCAATTAATCAATTTATCGTTTTAAGAAATTAACAGGTGATACATTAAATTGAGGTCGTTGTCATATAAAATATTGTATTTGGATGTAAGTATTTAGTTTTGACAAAATTATTAAAAGATATGATTTGAAGTAATTTTATATTAACAATAATTCAAAAACTAACTAGTTGAGAATTTAAAAGATATTTAAATGAGTTTATTCAAATAAATCAATGAGCCAAGTATTACAAATTCGAAATCCTTAGCTTCGAATTTATCAATCCAAATACACCACTTTTGTTAAAATATACTATCATCCTTTAACACACGACATACATATTAAAATTGAGTAAGTCTCTTCTGAGACGGTCTTACGAATCTTTATAGACGAGTCAACCCTACTGATATTCACAATAAAAAGTAATACTCTTTCTTATAAAAAGTAATAATTTTTAATGGATGACTCAAATAAGATATATGTCTCACAAAATACGACTCATGAGACCGTCTCACACAAATTTTTGTCATTAAAATTTTATATTATGAGTTATATGATAATTTAAAAATTCAAAAATATATATAAATATGAATGATATTTTTGGGTTATCAAAAACCTCACAGTACCCCAAAAGAGTTATTTCAGAACTTTCATTTATTATAACTAGCGGATCATATTATACATAGTAAAAATACGATTGAAATAACTTTTAATTTTAAAATAAAAATTATATTTTTTAAATTTGAAATAGTAGGAGATAAAATAAAAAATATAAAAAAACCTATCGTAATATAATAAAACCATATAATTAGTTTGATAAGATGAATGATGATTTAGATAAATCTAAAATTACATTATGATTCATATAATTAGTATAAAATACCTTTATATTATATATAATAAAAGTAGCCGTCAAAGATACAGTAAGTATAGTATAGGGTGTGTTTGGTTGAGTGGATTAAATAAGGATAGATTAATAGTCCAATATTTATCGTTAAAATTTTAAGTTGGTTTAATAATCATTTTGACCCGGTTTAAGTTCTAATTTTATGGATAACTATTTGATTAATAAAATTGGATCTTAAACCGGGTCAAAATGATTATTAAAACAACTTAAAATTTTAACGATAAATATTGGACTATTAATCTATCCTTATTTAATCCACTCAACCAAACACACTAAGTATATATATAATATAAATGATTAATGAACAAATATGAAATAATTCTAAATTTATGGCTTACACTACGCTTACACCTCATCGTAACCCTTGGATCATGTAAACTCATATTGGGTTCACTCCCATCGGAGGGATCCTAGGGCTATGGTGCGTAGTGTAAGCCTAAATTTATTAATACATGACTTTTGGAATAAACAAGTCAATCCAGTTTCAAGAACCAAACATTTAAACAAGACACAAGGATTAAACAATGTATGCTAAAATTTTACGCCAATATCATCGGAATCGTCATTGATGCATAAATAAAGATACCAATTAGTAGTGATTGTTCACTAAAACTCTTGTGAGATAATTGACGGTGGAGCCACACTCAGGTGGCCTAAATTTTTTTCTAAAAAAATTTATATGTAAATTTTGGATTAATACGATATTAGTTCAGGTAGAAAAATTTAAAATAAACAAAAACTTGTGTGAGACGGTCTCACGGGTCGAATTTGTGAGACGGAACTCTTATTTGAGTCATCCATTAAAAAATATAATTTTTTATGCTAAGAGTATTACTTTTTATTGTGAATATGAGTAAGGTTGACCCGTCTCACAAATTAGTATCTGTGAGATGGTCTCACTCTTTAAAATATTAAAAGATTCTAGAGTTTAAAATTCTAACTCAGATAGAACCATATTACTGGCTCCATCACTGGTGAGATCATTTCATACGTCAATTTTGTGATACGAGTTTCCAACACGACCCAATTCATGAAAGATATAATTTTTTATGCAGAAAAATATTAACTTTTATGATAAATATGAATATAGTCAATCGTCGTCTCAAAAAAGACCTACTCAGTCAGTGACAGTGTGATGTACATTATATGTAGGAAAAAAAAATGGAGAAAAAATTATTGAAGGAACGCTGAGGATTTATTTTTTCTTTTTATCCACACAACCTTTCGGATAAAAAGAACAGCATTATAGCTCCGCAAACAAATATTTATATTAGTTTTTTTTCCCTTTTGAAATCAATTATTATCATAAATAACTTTATCACTTTCAAGAACAAAAAATATAAAATAACTTTATCCTTAGTTTACATCTATCGAAGTCGGACTTGGTAATAAACATTTAGGTAGTCGAGATTAGGAATGTGACGTGGATGGTAAATCGAACATAAATATCCTTATCAATCTTATCCCTATTGATTAAAAAATTAATTAAACGGATGTGATTATTAATTAATATGATCACTTCTCAAACACATCGTGAATATAAAACTTAATCACTTTGTGTCTTGTTAATTCACACGCACTAAGAAGATCTTGAAACTTGTAACCATTATTAGGTTTAGATAATGAATGTTAATATATATATACACACACAGTTTTGATATGCTGCACACTAACGTGCACACTTATGTGAGCACCGATGAGGTGCCACTCACCTATTGGATGTGATTAAATATTGAAAAATTGCACATCCAATAGGTGAGTGACACTTCATCGGTGCTTACATAAGTGTGCACGGTAGATGTGCAGCATATCAAAACTATATTATATATATATATATATTATATTATATTAGTGTACCGACAACTTGATGCTCAAGAAACAAAAATTATTCGTTGAGCTACATATAACTTGCACTAAAATTTAATAATTTATTAATATATAATTATTAAAACAGACCATGATATCAAAAGTTAGTTACTCTAAGTGTCTCAAATTTTATAATATAGTATAAAATTTTCCAATTAAATTTTTTAATATGTGAAAAAATAAACAACTTCATACGTTTTGAGACGTTTTTGGTTGATAAATTAATTCAGTAGACCAGACACCAGTTTAGGACTTGATTAGCTGTGCAAATAAGTGAAACCACCGTATTTAAGATTATTTATATTTAATGATATTAACTTAGAATTAACACAAAAACTACTATGAAAGTTTTACACATGTCAATTTTATTATACGAGTCTCAAATCCGACCCATAGAAGAAAGTTCTATTTTTTTATACGAAAACTATTACTTTTTATTATAAACATAAACAATTTATCTCATATATGTTGATTGATGAGACCGTTTCATAAGATATTTATTTTATGATTAATTATTATTCAAATCAGTTCGATCTGATTCGGGAAAATAGTCCTGATTGTTTTTAGTGTTACCAAATGGGAATTTAACTTCTATAATTCTTAGCAAAATTCATACCTAACCCATGTTACTATAAATCAAAATCTTTCTTTTACTTCAATTAAAAATTTACTGGATATGTTAATTTTTTCCTTTTATTAGTAGTCAGCGAAATCAGGTCCAAACACACAAAAAAACAATGAATTCTTTTCCAGTTTTGAGAAATTGAATAATTTAACTTTTATCAATATTCAACCTTACCTTTTACAGGTTGGTATGCAATTGGGAAAAATTATTGCTAAATAAATGTTCAAAGAGGGTATACACATTAATATTGTTGTCTTATTGTCTAAAAGACGCAAAAAACCCATCCCCCACACCCACCCCCACCCCCCAAAAAAATACAAATTTTTTTTTAATTACCGATCAATTTTCTTTTCTTTTCTCATTTTGCGTGTCTGTGTGTGTGTTGTCTTTACCTTTCTTGATCCAGCGGTACAAGGATTTTCTTTAATTTTAATTTTTGGAAAAAAAGAGATAAACGACAGAAAAGAGATTCACTACATACACGACACAGAGAGAGCAGGGATTAATTAGATATATATAGTATAAATAATGCATTGTATTGTATTATTATTTTTAATTGAGTATATAATATTATTATTATAAAATTATTTCGATTCGAAAGTGTGTTAAAAGGAGGTTTGTTTGATTTTTATATTAATTAGAGTGATTGAAAAAGTTTTAGTCGAGTAAGAAGTATTATGGAATTAAGTATTTTGTTGTCAAGGTCAGTTATTATAAGGTCTCATATTAATATATATATATATATATATTGAAGTAGCCTGACCTCAAAAAGACCGATAGTTTTTTTTCTTCTTTTTTTTTCACGCTATACCGTGAGATTTTCTTTTTAAAAAAGTTTTAGGGTTTTTGTGCTTTCCATTGTTTCTTTGATTGACATCCGAGCTAAACTGCTTGTATACAATTTAGTAAGACAAATGGGACGTAGAGTGGTGTCCTTCATTTTCTTTATCAAATTCTCAAATTTTATGAGGGATTTTTTTGAATATATATATGTTAGTACGATATTATCTACTTTTACCGTAAATCCAGGAACCAATATTATTAGGTTGTATTTGGATAAAATGATTTTTTATTTTTTTTAAAAATAAAACCATTTTACAGATAATTAACGAATCATATCATCATTTACAACTTGCTAAGAAAAAAGATGAGGCAACGACCCAATCAAATTCATTATATCGACTTAAAATTAGAATGAAGAATTTGAATTCTCGTGTGTTGCTCAAGTATATTTTTTGCTTCAATTTTAAATTCAATATCCAATATAGTAATTTGAATTCCATATATTATCAAAGAGTAGGTCTTACGAATCTTTATCTATGAGACAGATCAACCCTATCGATATTCACAATAAAAAGTAATACTCTTAGCATAAAAAAGTAATATTTTTTCATGAATGATCCAAACAAGAGATCTGTCTTACAAAATACGACTAATGAGATCATCTTACACAAATTTTTGTCATTATTATCCAAATTCTGCTTGAACACAAATTTAGTGAATTCAAGAATCGTCAAAACAAACTAGCGGAGTGAAGTAGCCCACCATTTGGGCTGGTTGGAAAATTGCAAACTCAACCCCTTCTATTTGACAGGATATGTCTCCTGACGAGTCTTGTTAGTTTTTAGTTGTATTAGATGGGCTACCCAAAAGTCGTCCTTTGATGGGGCGGAACGGGCGGACATGGGAAGTCTAATCCATTTTGACGGCTTTACTGAGTTCGCCAACACATATCCATTGAAGGCACGATGCTCTTAGTTTTTCTTTACAAAATATTGTGCAACAATTAGTTAAAAGCAGTATTCCCCTTTTTCTATTATTATTATTATTATTAATTATCAATTCTGTCTATTTTTTTCAAATTTTAATGTATTACATTTGAATTTTTTAAGGAGGACAGGTAAAATTTGAATTTTTTGGCAGTCATATAAGGTTGTTGGGGGCTAGAAAGCATATCCCAAATCAATATATTTTATCTGCTACCCAATATATTGGGCCTCAATCTGGGATATGGCCCATTATGTTTGGTGGGTCTACCCCAGATTCAATTTACCATATAACAAGCCAATGTTTGAAATGATCAAGCATACGATGTCCAATCAAATATAGCCATGTGACTCCCGGGTTAAACCTGGTCAAACGGGTTCGGGACAGGACAAGTCCGAGACAACGGGTCCAAAGACGGGGGAGATCCGTTCCGTACGTAGATTATATTTGCATACTATATATACATATATGTATATATAATATGTGGATATGTATTGCATATGCATATAATATGTACACATATGATATTATATTAAATATACACACACAATATATTATATAGAAATATACTTATTTAATATATATGTATGATATATATTTATATATATTATTATTAATAATTTATTGAAGTTGTTTTTAGTTAAATGCATAGCGGGTCCACGAGACCCCTTGGGTTCTAAGACGGGGCGGGTCTAAAAATGAGGTGGGTGGGTTCGTGTCCTGATTTTCCTTGGCGGGGCGAGTCCCGGGTTTGCCCAGAACCATCCCTACTTGTTAACAATGCATGTGCCTCAGTAGTCAAACTTAGCAACATTATTTTGTGCTTTCACAAGTTGTGGGTGACCTATTATGGAAACATAGGCATACGAATATTTATAATAGGCATGGAAAATTGTGGCATAAAGACGTTTATATGGATGGTCTTGTAGGCTATCACCCGGGGCCTCAATTTTTTGTGTGAATAATGCCATAATACTAAGTCAATATTGCATTAATTAACTTAATTATGACACGAAAAAATGGAAGATTAAGTATCGGATAAGAAAATGAGCCAAACAAAATGTTGAGAGTTTGGATAAATTAGCTGCGATAAGTAATTTGATTCTATTCCGAGACATTTGCATTATAGAAATAACCCCAAAGCATGCATTGAATATTTTGATTTGATCCTATGCTGTTCACATCTCTTTATAGTCCAGGCAATCTAGGGAATATGCGGCGAAATTTCACCTAGAAAATTTGCGTCACAATAACTCGAGCGGAGCGAAAAGATGGATTTGAAATGGGAATGATCGTTTGGTTCGTTGGATGCGAATTCGATGATAAATGATGTAAAATATTAAATATGATGATAACAAGTTAAAGACTGTGAAAGACATGGCAGATGGAGGCAGAACTCGGGTTATTGCAGAACTAGAGAAAGATTCTTGATTTTCTTTTAAATTCACGACCTAAAGAGTTGAGACCGTGTATTTATTTTTTACTATTTTATAATACTTGAACATTTCGTAGTAACCAATTTGGTACGTCAGTTATATCAAAGTTTATTTCCATTTTTACTCATGTATAATTTGTTACGTAACTTTGATAATGTATACTCATTCGTAATTGTCGTGTCTCTCTCCATGTTCTTCCCATTTTTTCTCTTAACTTCATACTATTTTACCTCAAAATTCACATGTTTTTCTGGTAGTTTTTTTTTTAATTTTTTTTCCCTTCAAATAATAATTATATTTCGTGAATACATGGAGACCATGATGGTTACTAGTTCTATAATTATAGACCAAAGCGTGTTGACGCCACGGATATGAATTAGTATGTGAAAGTGCATGGCGAAGTCAAGCTTTTTATATAGAGGACTAGCGAAACAAACGTATGTGGAAACAAGAGAAGACCGTCGTCACCTTTTTCATATATTGGAAAATACTCTGTTCTGTACTTGCAGCATTTTCAGTATCCTCCACCTATACATACATTTTCCGCCTCAGTGAGTGCATCTGTGTGTGAATTTGTATTATGGGGAGAAGCCCTTGCTGTGATAAAACTAAGGTGAAAAGGGGGAGTTGGTCTCCAGAAGAAGATGCAACTCTCAAGGATTACCTCCACAAGCATGGCACTGGTGGCAACTGGATAGCTTTGCCTCAAAAGGCCGGTACGTACGTGCAATCATCCTCTCTCAAACTCGAGATATTCAAAGTTATGAGGATCATTATCAGTAAAACCGAGTTTCTCGCGTTCAGCTGTAGTTCGATGTTCTTCGGATGTTTTGTCACCGCCCGAACTTATCATATCTTTCTTTCTTTCTTTGCTTGCTTTTTTATGTTTTCATTTGGGATTGCTTTGATCACATTAGTTCATGCTTCAAACTCCAAAACGTTTGGTATACATGTTACTACATTGATCGGATGTTTTTTACATATTTCATTACACTTGTTAAAATAAGGGTACTTTCAAGTCATGAAACAAGCCATAAAACATCTGAAAATCTGTATTAGATATCAATCGTGATCATATTCATTCAAAGGATGAAACATACTAATGTATGCATTGTTTGGTTAATTCCCCGATGATTTTAATATTGTTCCTCAGGCCTTAATCGTTGTGGCAAGAGTTGTCGCCTCAGATGGCTCAACTACCTAAGACCTGATATTAAACATGGGTCTTTTACACAAGAGGAAGAAAAAACCATCTTGAATCTTTACAACATGCTCGGAAGCAGGCATGCATGTTTAATCATTATTTATATCTAGAAGCTGATTCCGATTAAGAATATAACACACACACACACACACATATTTTTATCATGAATGTATGAGTAAATGCTTTTAAGTTTTGTTTTGCATATCAGATGGTCTGTCATAGCTTCACACTTGCCAGGAAGAACAGACAATGATGTGAAGAATTACTGGAACACTAAGTTGAAAAAGAAGCTACTGGCAGAACTTAGCTGCTCTCGTAATACGTGTACCGTCACCTCCACCACCACCACCACCACCGCCGCCGCTATTGCCGGGAAGACTGTGACTTTCCTAGCTTCGATGAATTCTCTAACCCCGGTACCAACGCCGTTTCCACAAACCACCACTAATCACCCAAGTAGCATTTCAAATGAACCCAAGAATTCTCCTGCACCAAGAATCGTCTGTAAAGATTCAGATGAACGTTTAAATCAAAATATAACTTCTTCCTATTCTCAGTCCCACCAAGATTCAGGTACTTTTATGCCATCCACCTTAGAAATGGATGAATACTATGGCATTAAGGGTATCCCAGTGGATGAATATTCATATGAAGTTCTAAGTGGCCTTTGGTCGTCGATGGAAGCCATTGAAGTTGAAAGCAATGCAGATTTTGCTCAGCTGTTTCCATTTTGATTTTAAACCACTAGGTATCAAAGTCATTAACCACTAGTAAGGATAGAGAGGACTTTTCATCTGGCTATTACGTGTTTTGTGATGTCATGTATATGAAACAAAGTGATTTAGGTTAAGAATTAATAAACATCCTATCAATTTTAGTGTCGGAAAACAATGTCTACTAAACATAATTAACCCTTATTGTTGGTGGCAGTAGTTTATATAACTTTTGAAAATTTCAAGTTTGTTTTTGTATGCATGCCATAAAAGTAAATTGATAACAGAGCAATTTTTCTCAGTTCATAGTCAACGAATTTAAATATTAGGACCTGAATTTGTGGCGCATATTAACGTGAAAGGACATGGAAACGAGTGGAATCAGAATCTATTTCTTTACAATACTTGTCACTATCATGTAAACTAGTTGCGTGGGTCGAGGATGAATAATGGATCTCAAAATTTATAGGAATCTGGTACAAAAATAATATGACTTATTGATAAATAAAATATATGTTCGATTTTTTTTTTTAAAAAAACTACAGATGTATATATCAAGTTATGCCCAAATTCGTAATTTAGATTTTAAAATAAATTTAAAAAATACAATAATAAAAATTTATAGGAAATAATTAAAAGTTTAGACATTAATAGTAGTTCTGTTGGGATGTGTGTCATTGAGGGAAGAAAAGAAATTAAAAATAAATTATATGGAAAATTATTTCTGGAAAAAAATAAAAGCAAACAAGGCATAACTTTTAGAAGATGTAGCAGTCCTTGGAACAGAACCAAATCTCGACAAGGAAAGTATAATACTGGAATAAAGCAAAAGAAGATGGATTGCTTTTCAAGGGGATAGGATAATATCTCGCCCACACATCCTTGGCTCTACGTTACTTGGGTAATCATAATCAGAAAGATGGGAGCAAGTCAACCTTTTCAAATGATTTATGCTTCACAGAAAAGTTCATGTCGTGTCTTTTAAATGTAAATTCCCACTTTTGAATGTAAATTCCCGCCAAAATATATGAAATTGTCTGAAATGCACAGTAAACGTTACAGCATTCGTGTATTAAAACCCCAATACTTTAGCATTTAGACGCAATATGTTTCCTAACAGTTCAGTAAACGAATGGCCTTCCTTACATGCATTTTCCAGATAAGTGGATCTCGGCAAAAGGCTAAAATTAACACACATCATACACATTTAATCGTCAAACAGTTGTGGGTGCTAGAAAACATTCATCATCTGCTAAACCACAAAGGCTGAAGAGAAATTATTTAAAGTCATCCATACATACAGGTATAAATCTCAGCACTGGTGAATGCACCTCTGTGAAATTCATCAGAGGATGAAGGTGGCAGCTGTAGCAATGATCTCAAGATACAGTAGAACCCATGATAACATTCGAACTTTGTTACTGAACTGCAAGACGGGGGATGAATTAGCCATTATCAAGGGTGTGAGGTAGCCTCGTACATGCATGAGCCCCAGAGCTCAAATTTCACAAACATTTAGAGAGGAAATCATAATTGCTAGAAAACCCTTTATGTTGCACATACAACAACTATAAAACCATGCCAAGCAACTACCAAAATCTAGAAACAAGTTCATTTTAGATTCTGTATATACCATCTAAGACATAATTGCAAAGTTTTTTCCAGTTACAGTTAACTTTATTAAATATCAGTATCCTCTCAATTCAGCACAACCCTGTTCGAATTTTAACAATAAACTTTCTCATTGCAAATGTTTATCACAGATTAGATTCTCTCAGATACAACAGTTTCATCAAATGCAAGTCAATGAACTAACAAATTTACAATTTGTCAACGTGTGCAATTAACAAACATGCTATGCAACAAATATGACAGATTTACAGGTCGGGGGATACCTCCTCAAAGGGCCATCTCCCTCTGCAATTCAGCAAGTTCATCATCTTCATCTTCATCTTTCTTTGCCGGTTGCCTACCGGCAGGCACTCTAACAGGAACAGCAGGAGCTGTTGTTGCAGGTTGCAGAAGCTGTTCCTCTAGTTCAGCTCCTTCAAGTTCTTCAAGCTCAGCCTCCAACTCATCCTACGGAAGGAAATAGAGTAAAGTATAATCTTCAAAAGAAGAAGTGAGAACAAGCAGCTGTCAGAACCTACAGCTTACCTCATCAAAATCTGCTGCTGCACCAAGTGGTGCAGACAGTGCTTCCTGAATTTGTTTCATATTTTCGGTCTGCTCATTGATCTCATCCATTGTTTTGTCCACATCATCAATATTGCTACATCACAAAAGCCAGTGGAGAATATGAGGTGAGAAAATTCTAGTACACGGGATTAATGTGGTTGTGTGTCAATGTCAACATGCGGTGCAGTCCGTAATCTGCTTTCCTTAAGATTTGGCAAACTTCATTGTAATGGCCATGGGCTATTCCGATCTTGGGCTCCCTCTTAGGGCCTTTTCCCTCACGGACTTTCCACATGCGCCATTACTCATAGCATTATCCCACCTCTGCCAAGTCTCGAACCTAAGACTTCCTTGATAAGTACTTAGATAATAAGACTTGGTACCAATTGAGCTACACTGGCTGTGATTTCTTTCGTCTCCTCAAGTCTCGAACCTAAAACCTCCAACATAAGTACTAAGATTCATAAGACTTGGTACCAATTGAGCTAAGGGTAGGATAATACTATGAGTAATGGCGCATGTTGAAAGCCCGTAGAGGAAAAAGCCCTAAAAGGGAGCCCAAGATCGGGATAGCCCATGGTCATTACATACATTCTCTTCTTAAACAAAACCACTCATAATTTAAATACATTGAAAATCATTTACTCTAGAGTAGCCAACTAGCCATAAAAGGTCACTCTTGCTCGATTACTTAGATCCATAATACATAAATGTGTGATGTGAAGCAATTTCAAGATATATAATTCTTTCTCTGAGGTTTTATTTTCTAACTAAAAAATGACTTATCCTTGGTGTTCTTCGTCTTTTTAATTTAACTTCACTGTTGCGAGACTTAATTTCTATTCCGCATTGATGGGTTGTCTGTCAACTGTTCACAACCTTCTTCTTTCTAACTTCATATTTACAAAGCCATATCAATGAATCTCTTTTAAATTGGGGGAAATGCAACTTACGTAGCCTTCTGCATAGCTTTCATTGCAGCTGCTCCAGTTCTCAAAGCATCAACAGTTTCTGTAGTAGCTTTGGCCCCCTCGAGCATTATCATCTGGGACCGACGTTCAGACACGTTCTTAAAAGGACCAGACAGAAAACAAAACTATTTCAACAGGAAAACTAAGTGGTTAATGTTTCTCCAAATCACCTGATCATGAATTCGCAACTGGAAATTTCCAAGTTGTTCGATTTGCTGTTCATAGAGCCTTTTCCTCTTTAAACATTGTATTGCAGCTAAAACATTACAATATAAGAACATTAAAAGCACGTTGTAATTCTTAAAATTACAAAGCACATAACGCATTGTGTTGCTCATGGCATACAACCACTGCCATATGGCTGGGCAATGAAAGAGATGCAAAGTTTGTTTAAGATTCTAAAATACTGAACAGGCGAGTAAAATAATTTCTCACAAGCACCGTATCGTACCCCTTTTATTTTTAGCTTTGGTAAGCTCCTTCGCCTTTTCCACTTCTGCCGCTGCCTTCTTCAGGAGAACTTTCTCCTTTTTCTCTAGCATCTCAAGAGTCTGCATACCATGCCATGCAAGGGAGTAAAAGAAAAAAATGCATAAGAAGGGATCCTTATTTCACTTGCTCTAGAATCGAAAACAACTTCTGCAGTTGCAAAAACACTAAAATCACAATGTTGTCATTTTTCCCCTTCATGCCAAAACTCAAATATTGAAAATGAAAAATTTGAAAGTGGACTGTCAAGAATACTTTGGTTTCGACCATGGATATCTCTTTTATTTGCCGTTGTATATATTTGGTTTCTGCATGACATCGCACTAAACATGGTGCATGTGACTCAAATTGCTAGGCATAAACATGTAAACTTCAAAATCTAAGCCTAAGATAGGAACCCGAGGTATGGATCTCTTCTATCTCCATATATTCACCAGAGTCATTTAACTAATAAAGTAGGTGGAACAAGTGGAAAGTGGAAAAGTATAAAGCAACTCCCTTAAACCAACTACTTAATTAGAAGTTTGAACACAAGATAACAAACATCGTTTAAGAAGACACATTGACTGAATAATACGTATATAAACATAGCATTCTCTTAAACCAGAGATCATATTTAAAGTTTTAAACCACAAACCTCAAGGAGTGCATTTCCAAATGCAGTCAGCTGAAGTTGAATATATTCATTCAAAGATGTCTTTTCTAATTCAAATGATAACTTTTCTTTGTACGACAAAAATCAAAATCAAAGCGTAACAGCGCAGACTAACTGATACCAAATACAAATACAAATACAAATACAAATTATTCATCAGTGTAGCGAAAAAGTTTCCAAATTAACACATGCTCTTAACTCTCTCACTTAAGAAATTTAGAACTCAATGAAGCTTTAAACGGTCAAGGCAGCACAATAAGGAAATACACGAACTTTAAAATTATATTCATTATAACACAAAAATTCAAAACAAAAATAAGAGAGATTCCAAAACGATCAAAGAACAAACTTTTACCTCATTTAATTTGTCAAGCGTTGCCAGAGCATTTGCCTCTTGCTTAGGCTTTCCGAAAATTCGCGTAAACATCGTCGATTATTTACTTCAAAAACAAAGTATGTTTCGGAAAACTAAAAACAAATCGAAGGAACCAATCCCTGCAACCAAATGAGAAACAACGTAAATTTTATCATAGACAACACTAATAAATAAAATCAACCTGATTCGTCCAAATTCACAAATTGCATCCACGAGAAAAAAAAAACACAATTATTATTATCAATATCTAAATTAAAATAAACAAGTGTTTAATTAAATTATCACCGACCTGTAGTTTGACCCGATGATAAGAATCGTCCGGAGTTATTTGAGATTGTTTTTGGGGAGATTTCGAAGATCAATCAGCGTTTAAGAAAATTTGCGGAAAAAGTCGTCGTTATCGAGACTTTGTACGAGCTAGATCGCTCGGGGAGGAATTGTTGCGTCACAGACTGTGAGTCAGTAAATGTCACGGACGAATAACATTTAAAGAGAGATAGTGAGATTTTTCTGGCTATTTCCAGTTTGTTTACAACTTTACATTTATTTCAATATATATATATATATATATATATATATATATATATAAATATGTGGAGTAAATCGTAGTTACATGTATTTCAATTTTTGATAATTTTTTTTATCAAGAAGCACACGAGACCCTTTACACATAAGTACAGTCAAAAAAATGATTAGATTAAAGCTGAAATTTTGATAATATGATCAAAATCGTAACGAAATAAATATCTAAAAATTATATTAATATGATTATGACCTTCTATGTACAGAGATTTCTTTAATCAATTATAAAAAGAAGTTGTCTACAGATTCGGTACGTTTTTAGCATTTTACGAGACGTGTATATCGCATTTATCACGAAGTTTTTTTGCATAACATCGTCTCTATGATTCACAAAACTTGTCAAACTCACAAAATATCAACATATTGTTCGCTGATTGGGTCTATAACACACGAATTCTGCATAATTTACATTGGTATCATAGTATATACCATTATGCATTCCATGACGTTCAAAACGTACTAGGCAAATACTCAAGGCGCCACACACCAGACCCGATTTACGGGAGAATCGAATAACAAGCAAGGACAATTAGTTTCGCCCCCCGAAGGGATTCCACATTCATCACATCTAGTTCAGATAATTTATGTAAAATCTCCCCAGTTTATGTTGAAAATATAACCTCAGTTTTGCCCCAGTTTTCATAAGCCTCAAGCTTAACAACTACTTTTTATTTATGTATAAGTGTGTATGTGACTTGAGTACATGCCCACTGATCCATCTTCCTGGTGCCGTCGCAAAGTATCTTGACAAATTGCAGCTTTCTAGTATATATCCAGCATTCTTCCCCTTATCATGGCTAGAGCTTTCCTAACCTGCTTTACTGGCCCAATTATGAAAACCTGCACATTTAAATGATTGTATTTCTACTGTAGACTATCTTAGTTTCAAAGGAAAAGACCATTTCAAACTCTGAGACAGAGATTATAAACTCAGACATAATAATGGGAGGCGATAGTTTTCTATGCCGGTAAGTGACAGTATTCACCAGACTCAAATGATGGACTAACCTTGTCCGGAGGACCTTTATCACCTCCGAGAAATATTTCAGCGCTGCAAATAAAATAATTCCATATTTGTTAGAACAAGTTGAAAGCATGCCCAAATTTCACAAGAAGAAAAAACCCAAAGGGTTTGCCATTTGCCAATATGATAAAATTAAACAAAACCGACATCTTGCCTATCATGCATATAGATAACTATGGCTCAAGTAGGTCAGGAATATTTATAAATTAAATTGGCTAGTGTGGAAACAACAAAATGCCGACCAAAACTCATGGTACAAGGCAATAAGACATACTTGCATGATTCCTTTATTGACAAGATATTAACTCCTCGTCTCCCAATAACACACCCCATTTTCCCTGGGGGAACATCAAGAACTGAGAGGATTTCTTGCTCTGGAGCATGCCTATCAGCAATAAGATTATCTGAAATGATGAAAAGAAGTAACAGCACCTAAAGTTAGAATCTAGATGATACACAACACAAGTTTTAACAGGTTACTTATAGTTTGAGACAATACTGTTCATGAGTGTGAACATATTTATAGAAGCTTGAATAAAATGGGATACAAGAGAATAATACCTGGAAGTGGAGGCAGAGCTGGCCAGTCAGCATAATTATTATCACTAATGCAGAAACATCTGCAATAAAGTGCACCACGGACCGCAAGATACCACAGAGATCTATGATTCAATTTCTCCAACATCTTATTATAGATGAGTAAAAGAAAGCGGACATCATCTGCAGCAGCACGGACCATTTGTTTAGACAATGGTCTGTATGTCCAAAAGTTGGGATCCTGGAGCCAAAAAAATTGAGTACCTAAAAAATTCATGTAATTTGCGGGTGGTTGAAATTTTAAGCCGCTTTATCTACGTTACACACCTAAATGTTAACATATTTTTAATAAAACCTGATCCAAAAAGCTCGAGGAGAAACCAAGACTAACCTGCCTTAAAAGAACGCGAACCTCTTCCTTCTCATCATAGGATATCCCTGTCAAAAATTCTTTAGAGTGAAAGGATATCCTAGCACAAAGAAGCATGACTTTAACAACACACAGTAAATTAAAGGCCCTCTCATACAGAAACAAACTAGTAACAATGTCTTTTGTGAAACACAAACATTACAAACAGCAGCCAGAATACAGCATGCAAAGCTAAACATATAATGCAGAAGTATTGTTGACAAGCGTAATAATTTGTTGGATAAAGTTTCAGCAATGGAGAAAGTCTAGCAAGCGTGGATTGTTGTGTAAATGAGGCAAAGTATGAAGTTGCATCAGGAAGCTTATCGGTTTTTCATAATATTTGTTTCCCTTCTTGTCATGTCCAGTATAATGATTATTTAAGCCGAAGAATAAGAAATTGCTAAACAAATTTGACATTAATAAATAATTTCAACTTCAGAGTCGAACATGCATACAGAATCATCAATCATCAATGAAGAAAGTTGATAAATTGCCATTGAGATGATATGCCAATCAAGTGACAATGAGATACGTAACCATTCCAGGGATAAGAATCCAAAACCCATTTTCACCAACAAAATGCTTAACAAATTTCAGCACAGGTGATCCACAACCACACGATCCAAAATCATAACAAGACAAGATTGAAATGCAAAACACACTAATTACCACAATAACTAGGGTCAGCAAGGAGGCCAACAAATGATATGTAGTCATCTGGGACTCTTTTGTCCCCTTCTTGCTCCTTAATCAAAGAATAAGCAATCTGCTCCAGAAAATGTAAATATGCTTGTTAAATGTCTCATATCGGCTGTATTAAGTCTTTGAAAATTGTATATATGAACTTGGACAATCTTCCCTTAAGCTAACTTTTAGAATTGAGGTATGTCCAAGTTTCAATATTAATATTAACATGCATCATAGCCAAAACCCACCGTTATGTGTTGGAATGTCCTAATAGGCCAACCACTAATATCTTGTATATTTCACGCTCCAAATTTTTATTTCTGAACGTGAGGGGTGTGTTAAATATCTCACATCAGTTGTATTAAGTTCTTGAGAGTTGTATATATGAATTTAGATAATCATCTCCCTTGAGCTAGCTTTTGAAGTTGAGTTAGGTCCAAGTACCAATCTTAACAATGCTTAAGTGGTACAATAATAAAACTCACATCAAAGGCGACACACAACTTTAGTTGATTGTCTCCAATACAGAAGAATTAAAGAAAATACCAACCTGGGTATCAACAACATTATTTAGCCGAATGCCAAACTGAAAGAACAGTGCCTGTGACATACAAAGCGACAAGAAAGATCAATCATTGAAGTTTTTCACAGATATTAAGCATGAAGTGGAGATGGCTGTCAACAAGAGACCTCGCTGTCTCGTTTGCAATCATGAATAACTTTGGTGACATAACTGGACTCAAGTGCAGGCTTACAGGCTTTCACAAGTGTCTCTCCACCCTCAATGGCATCAACCAAATATATAGCATCTGAAAATGCAAGCTACAAAATATAACGATCATGAGTTGAAAGCACTTAAACACATTAGTTAATCGATGAATTTAGACATAGTGTGTTACGTCAAAATGAATGTGGTGTCCCACAGAGATTGCAAATTTGTGCAAAAGAAATAGATTTAAACTGTACTCTTTTCCTACCTTAGAAAGAAAGCCATAATAATCAAGTAACTAAGTAGCTACAGTCTATAGCCAAGTGTGACACACCCTTCTTTAGGCACAGAAATCAGTCATTGAAAAACACTCCATGAAAATTCCTTGTCATGTTATGGGAATGAAAATCATCAACGGAACAAAACAAATGGGGTGATTTGTGGGTATTATGGCCAACCCTTCAAGGAATATGTTGGCCAGTGTGGCTAGAAAGAAATCGAAGAATTTTTGAAGATATTGAAGACTACAATGACAAATGCTGGGGTAAAATCAAGATCAAAGTTGCTATGTAGATTGACAGTCATGATGACTTTAGAACGTATCAATATCAGATATATTGAGAGACTGGGCTTATGCGTATCATTGATAGAGCATTGATAGTATGTAGTTTCTGTTGAAAGTGGACCACTAGTCCACTAATTGTAATTAACTCTTTTTATATTATTAATAAAATATCGTTTTTTATTAAAAAAAATTCTCACTGAAGCTTCTTGTTGAATAAAACAACTGCCCTCCTTCCAATATTAATACTATGCCAGTGTGTAAAACCCAACGGGTGTACACAAAACTGAATATGAGATCTTTGTTAATCGAACAGTTGAAACCATCCCTTGATATTCAGAAAATCTGCAGTATTCTTGCAAAATATAACATAATGTGGGGATGAAAAGTGAAATACCTGCATAATACAAAGAGTCCCATTTCGACAAAGATCAACCCCCTCACAATCAAAGCCTATGACCAGTTGCCTCTCACTTGAAGGCTGCAAAAATTCTGCAGGAAGTTGAGATGCACAGGTGACCACATGGATAGAAAGAGTAGACAAGTCTGATTCATTCTTGATGGGCTTGTCACCTGCAAAAGTCATACACAAGAAACCTTTAAATTGAAAAATGTATGTATTTTTCACTCAGGTGGACGCAAGAATTTCCAGCTTTTAAGAGATGACAATTTGTCACAAAAAAACATGTAAGATCTCAATTGTAACATCATGAACGGTGACATTCCTACTCCTACAAGCTTGCCAACTATACTTCTAAACTATGTTAACGTGTTTCACGCAGTTAAGTTGCTTCTCATTTGGAAGTACATATTTAAGAGCATGCTTCTCATTTGTATGTACATATTAAAGATTAAATGAGAATATGAGATCATGATCTCTCTGAATGACCTCAAAAAATAATGATTTTAAGCTTTGAACCAACAAAGCAAATACATCGACACACCAAGAAATTGAAATCAGACTTCCCCTTGCCCCCATGTACCAAACTTTTAAACAAACAGATGACCTATCCAACTTTGTACCTCATTAACCATCAGCTAACTTAAACTTAAAGACCAATACACACAGTTTTGCTTTCGTCGAGTGGAAATCATCCAAGAATCAACCACAAGCCATCTGGTTGAAATTCTATTGTCTCTCTTTAATTGGGAGAATTCATGGGTTCCATCCCAATTGTTGCACCTCCTCCACCAGTAAAAAACAGCAAAAAATATTCCAAAGATCTATCAAGTATTTTTTTATAAGATCAAGAATCTATCAACTTCAATATGCTGTCATGCCATTTGTTTATTTAACACATACACAACCCGCCAAACAGACATGCTTATAATTTCGCATAAATACATGAAACCGCTTCCTATCCACTGTCTTTCTCAAAGTAAAAACCATCTCACATTCACAATAAAACTGCAGTAAGAAAAATGTAATTAATGGATTTTTTTAGCAATTTATGGACCGACCAAAGGAAAAGGAAGGAAACAAAATTGAAACTATACCCCTAGGATTATATCATCACAGTTTTCTCTCTTTTCATCCACCAAAGCCCCAAAAAAAGACCCAAAAATTAAGAAACATTGATCAAAACAACAAATTAACCGTAACCACAACATTCGTGGGCAGTAAATAATTCCAAGAATTAATTAAACTACAAAGAATCGTTTAATATCAAAGCAAATGCCAAAGAAATTTAACCAGCGAGTCTATTTCTTGATTCTTGGAAACTTGCCCAGCACCAAATGGAAATCAAATTAAAGGCAATCAAAATTGAGACAACCCAACAAATGAGAAGGGCGCTACACAAAATTACCAGGGTCCGGAGGCACAGGAATGTGAGTCTCACGAGGGGACGACATGTCAGAAACTTTTGAAATTTCTTTGGACGTCAATGTCAATTTATATACACAAGAAAGCTGCTTTCATCTGTGGTTTCTTTTCGTCCAATTTATGCTATTCGGTGTAAAGTTGCTACACCGGATGGCTTTTTAGATAGCCGTAATTTTTTCGTCTTAGTTGTTAGATCATCGAAATTTAGTTTCACTCGGATTATGGATTACATATTTAAAATTATGACTTAATGCAATCTTACCAATTTCAAAAAAATCAAGTAATAATAACATTTTGGCAAAATTCTACCCCTATCCTTTAATTATAGGAGTTGGTCTCATGTGAGACCGTCTCACGGATCTCAATATGTGAGACGGGTCAACCCTACCTATATTCACAATAAAAAGCAATACTCTTGGCATAAAAAAAAATACTTTTTAATGGATTACCCAAATAAAGATCCGTCTCACAAAATACGACCCGTGAGACCGTCTCACACAAGTTTTTGCCTAATTATAGAGAGTTTAAAAATTTCAGCCTACATTTATTTAAGTAGGCAATTGAATCATATATATTGTTACGAGCATGTATTTTGTGAGTCGGTATGTCTATAATCATGAAACGAATCGATATGAGTCATATCTACAATTAGGGAGGTAAACAAATCAAACCGTTCGCGAGCTATTCGGAGCTCGGCTCGATAAAAAGCTTGTTTGAGTTCGTTTGTTAATCATATCAAACCAAGCTCAAGCTCGATTTTGAGCTCGACAACTTAATCAAACCAAGCTCAAGCCTAAGCGTATTCGGCTCGTGAGCTCGCAAACATGTTCGTTAATAGGCTCGCGAGCTCGAACTCGGCTCGTTTAGGTGGCTCGTAAGCTCGAGTTTGACTCATTTGTTGAGTTGACAAATAAAAATATTAGTACTAATAAAAGTTAAACTTTTATGTCTAATATAAAATTAGTTCATAGATATATTTAATTTTAACAAGCTCGAATCAAGCTCAAATTCGAGCTCAATTGTATGTTTTACGAGCTCGAAAACGAGTCGAGCTCAAGTCAGGCTTGTTAAATATGATAAACGAGCTATTAATAAACCAAGCTCGAGCCCGACTTGATTAACATGATAAACGAGCTTTTAACGAGTCGATCAAGCTTTTCACAAGTTTAGTAATTTCAAGACAAGTCGAATTCTAGCCTGATGATAAAAGCTCGAGTTCTATCAATCTTAAACGAGCCAAACTCAAGCCAGATTATAAAAGCTCGAATCAAGCTCGAGCTCGAGTTTGAGCTTAAATTAATCTTAAACGAGCCAAGCTCAAGCTTTATACTGTTCGGCTTGGTTTGGATCGTTTACATCCCTATCTACAATAAAAAATAATATTCATGGCATAAAAAATAATTTTTTTTAATATTTCAATAGGAGATCTGTCTCACAAATTGTTCCGTGTAATGGTTTCATCAAAGTTTTTGTGTATTGTTGTTAGCAAAATCGATTATATATATTGTTCGATGTGCAATAATTATCTCTATTAAGATAATGATCAATACATGACGCTTGATTTTATTACAATTAAAACTATTTGAGTTATACTATTATCACAAACAACATTTTTTGACAAAAACGACAAAACACTCCATTGATATCAAATTCAATAGTAGAATTCCTATAGAGGGTAAGGATTTTAGTTATTGAGAAAGTTATTGTTAGGTTACAATAATTGTCACTAATCAAAACGGTGATTGATACACAACGCATGATATATTGTAAGATTTAAAATATTTGAATTATACCGTTACCACAAATTATAAATTTGATAATACGACAAGCATCGATCCTAAGTGGCTATCAAATTTTCTAGCCTTTTGTTATACTCGAATTAATATATTCAATCAATCCGGAGAAAATTGTTTGGTCTTAGCTAAAGTTTAATAAATCAAGCAATCGTATGTCAAATATTTATTTCTTAACATCAATGCATGAATTCGTTTTGTTAGAGATACATCGACCCATTTAGAAGTTCGGATATATCAATCAGATAGTTAACCATTTACATTTTAAAAGGATGAACACATTAAAATAGTTCATCGACTATAATTGTATGCCTTTGCTACAAGGATAAACCGAAGGAAACACACTAGAAGTAACCTAACTTCAAAATATTTTCGAAGAAACATAATCAGAAAATATAGATCACAACGAAAACTGGAGAACACAAAAGAACTGAGGAAAAAAGGCCAGCCACAACAAAAATTAAAAGATGGATTACAATAATAATACCTCACCTTCAGTTATCTAATGCAACAACATATAGATTACAGAGAACTTCTTCGGTCATAATTCATCTATTACATCTATAGAGATTCATCTTTATAAGATAAAGTTTGGTTAATAAAATAACAGGCAGAACAACTGAAAAACTCTAATTCCAAACACCAAGATGGTGTGAATAAGGCAGGAAATGGCAAGGCCTACAATGAATCATGGTGTTTTCTCTCTTCTTGAATGGACCGAAAAATTCTAGCAACAGATTCAGTCGCGGATCCTGCCTTGTGAGGAACAACCTTAATCACCCGAGGGAGACTGGGGGGGCATTCAGGTTCGGTTGGAGATGTGGGAAAAAGTCGAAGTGCGCTTCTTTTATCCAAGACACTGCCTGACCCACTACTCTTCACTCTTTCAGTTGGACTACTTGCTGTGCTACCTTGTACTTCAATATCCTCGGGTAACTGCAGGTTTTCCCGGCCCGGCACAGAATTGTTCCTCTTGCTGGACAGATTGGCTAACTGGAATTGCCCTGGTATAGACGGCTGATTCACTTGCTCAACGGAAGAACTGGATAAAGAAGTTGTACTCATGACAGGCATCCCGAAAGCTGGAAAGTAGGGGTGAGAACCGGGGGATGGAAAAGATGGTAATTGGTACTGTGCATGTATAGCAGGAACTCCATATGCTGGAGTCATGAAATTATTGCTAGGAATCGCTGGACCCACATAGCCAGGGCCAGGATACGGTTTGTATACTAGTCCTTCGGAAGGGGACATAACAGGAACCAACCATTGTGGGCCATGTGGTTGATTAAAAGACCATGGTCTAGCTTGATTGCTAGTAATTCTGTAGTTTGGAGGCAACACATTGTTTTGAACAGAAGATAAATACGATTTCGCATTAGAATTTTCAGCTGAACCTTCTTCAGTGACGGGCTTTTTCGAGTCACCTTTTGGATTGGAAACACTGGGAAGAGCTTTATTGGGACAATCCAAGGGAACTTTTTTTTCTGACAAAGCCTTCACAGGTTTGCCTATACGGACAACATCCTCGAGCAAAAAATGCGGCAATGTGGCAATAGATTTCTGGACCTGATAAAAAGTTAATACGTGCAGCTTTATCATTATCATTAAACAAAATTAAATCACAAGAAAGGTCACAAATATATATATAATATTAATCTTGAAACCAGTTGACAACTCTAACCTTCATTAATCTATGCAATTCAAATACTTGATCAGCGAACACCCTTTGTTGACTGCAGTAACAACCAAAGAGCGGAAAATTGGTTAGGCTTGGCAGAAAAAATAATAAAGCATTGAGCCCATTAGCGTAATGTAGTCCTTGCAATGAAGGAGATCAAAATGGAAACTTTGAAGAGTATCATTTTGCCTTTTCATTTTATGAATTTCTCCACACACACACATGTATAGAAAGAGTTTTGATATGTTGTTCAACTATTACGCTGGTGACACTCAACTATTAGACGTAATGAAACATATCAAAATTGTACATTTTGTGTCCACCAATGAGGTGACACTCATCTATTAGTGTGTATATACACACACTTTGAAGAACATCTTTTTGCCTTTTCATTTTATGAATTTTCTCCATATATATATAGGCGTCACTGCCAACTAGAATTCCAGTCAAGTAAGAAAAGTAGCATCCATTTCGGTAAAATATGAAAATCTCACCCAAAATGTATAATAACTTACTTGACAATTGCCCGCCTGGCTTTCCAAAACCGTTTCTGACCAATTATGCCAACGACATCATCCGGTGTTATCTCCAGTCCGGCTATAGTATCAGTACTGTAAGTTTCAGACATGGTGTTAACCCTTGGCTGATCTTTATTAGGTTCATAAGTAAGATCTCTAGCCACAACAGAAGAAATTCTTTTATCCATGGTGGATATATGCTCGCCACATACGTCAGAATCATGCATATCACCAACAGGTTGAAACTCGTGGCAGACCTCTAATTGCACACTACCGTCACTCTTTGATCTTTCAATACCATCTAGCGAGTTAACTATTGTTTCTTGACATAGAGATGAAGAATTTGAGATAGCTTTATCCGGGTCAGCCACCAGCTCTTTCAATTTCTCTTCGCTTTGAATGCTGTCTTTTCGAAACTTGAACAAGGGATTGAGGTGAGAAATGTTGGAGGGGGGTGGTTTTTCCGCAATAAAAACATTTGTAGATTTACCGTGTTCTACACTTGCTTTGGAGTGTATGAAAATGGGAACTCTAAAGTCATCATCATCCGATTCCTTTCTTTGATCAACTAGTGTCAATGGATTACTTGAATCGGAAAATTGCTTGTACTGTTTCTCAGATTGATGCCTTGGCAGCAACTGCCGAGAAACAACAATACCCTTTTCATTTCCACCACCCTGCAAAAACAAGTTGGCATCAACAAAAATTAAGTTGCAAAAATGACATTCACATAAATCTTAGTGAGTGGCCCTTTATTAAGAACAAAAGCACAATCCAAGTTTCAATTTTCGAGTGTATCTTACATTCCTTGAACTGAACATCCATGGTTAGAGAATGGTCAAGAAAAGAAAAACGATAAATATGAAATACTTTTCGATTGTTCAAAACAGAACCAATGCCACAGTTAATACAATCTTACAAGACGTGTCCAGGCTCGAGGTGCAGCGAGACTCAACCCTCAAGCCGGGATGCAAGTCAAGGTTCAGGACTTAAATCACGCGCGTGCATTCAGAGTTAAACACGAGCTTCGGTACGCTTTAAAGGCTCGAGCCCCTCTTTAGGCGCGCCTTAAATGTAGGTATGGTAAATCCGGGGGAAGGTAAGGGTGATCTTTGTTTGCTTATAAACTAACGAATATTTGCTATGTTTTCGTGTGAGTTAAATAAAATATTTGAATGCGATGTAATGATATTCAAAGTTAGGATATATTATCCCTATGGCACCTCAATCTGAAAAGATGCAAGCCACATCTTTTACCTTTGACTTAGGCTCGATTCTCCTATGTGTACACCATAAATTACTCGTGTATCTAGTAACTATGACCAGGACTAATCAATCACTAGCAAGACTAAAAACTATTCACCACAGATCAGAAATTCTACAGGAGAGCTAAATTCTAATATGCAAGAACTACAATATAAAATTTTACGAAGTGCAATACAAACAAAATGAAGAAGTTTCCAATTCACCTGGCTCGATGATGGCACCAAATCCACCGTCCCAGTAAATCTTTGTGAAGGGATGCTCAGCTGCTCGTAAAGGGCCATCTTGTTTCTAGGTGGTGCTCTTGGCCCTCGCTTCTCAATCTCATTAACATGAAGCCTTGGAAACATAGGCCCCATCGTCTTATCCTCGTCTTTGCCTCTTTTCATCTTCAATGTTCACAATAAAACACTTTTATAGAACTGAATATACTCGAATTTCCGAATACCAGCTAGATATTAACTGTTTCACATACATTAAAAGAACCAAAAGTCATGAATACCAATATCACATCTTCTTTCCAAGAATCAAAGAGACAATCTACCCAGGTAAATGCAAATCTAACTAGGTCAAACCTAATCCGAAACCAATCCACTAGTTAAGCACCCAAATAGTGCTTCCCCTGATCACAAATGACGAAAAGCGGACAACCCAATAGCACATAAATATAACATATCCACCAAAAATAATTACTCTCTTTTTCTTGCAAAAAGAAAAAAAAATCAGTAGATTTCCTAGCAACACGGAAACAAGCACATGTGACGAACAATTTCTACCATCAACGAGAAGAAAACCTGATAAAACAAATACCTTTCACCAACAGGAAAAAAATCCAATCCAGAAGTTATTAAAAGGGAAATAAAAATGGATTCGGGAATTGGGGGAAAAAGGGTGGGCACGGATTCTTTCGCCCTTGGGAAGAGATAAATGTCAAGTGTGTGAAATGGGTAAGGAGCAAAAGTTCAGGAAATTGTGGTCCCAAGATTTGGATATAGATCAAACCTAGAAGCTCCTAAAGATATATAGAATCGTATCCATCAAAATCGATAGCATAAATTATTAGTTGCTCCAAAAGGTGAAATCGCTCGCTTTAGGCGTTCCTCACTTTTCGGCCCGACAAAAATGTGAGAGGAGGTAAATCATGGTGATTCAGCCAACCAGCAACAATTAGACCTTATACTACGCCGCGCACAAGAAGCTCCCCCTTATTGGAGAGAATTTAACTCCCACACTGCAACTTGTTAGACTCGATCTCTGGTCATTGCTCCAAGATTTATTGCTGCTGATCAACTGAGCTAAGCCCATGCGAGCAGCAGTAATTATTAGTTATTAGGATATTGAGTGGGTCTCATGTGAAACCGTCTCACGAATGTGAGACGGGTCAACCTTACCAATATTAACAATTAACCCGTAAGACCGTCTCACACAAACTTTTACCTAGGATATTTACATATGGTTGAACATAAGAGATTGAATATTAAATAATTAATGTGTGATAAAATATGTAATAATATTATTTTTGGATTATTTTAAAGAAATTTTATAAATAGGTCTATCAATTTGTGAAGAAAAACACAATTGAGTAGACAAAATTTTATAAATATGTATTTTAATATATTTTGTGATTTGAGATTTTTACTTTTTACCATAAATTTTTACTTTTAACACGTTATCAGCACGATACTCGAAGGTTCAATTCTCCATATTTTTCCAAGCTTTAAAACATGTGAAAAAGCCAACAATATTCAAAATTAATAATATTTATTTTACAATTTATTTATTTTTATTTCCAAACTCCAAAACACACGAAAACACAGCTCCAAAACACACGAAAACACGATGGGTTTGCCACTGTATCCAGCTCTTCTAGATCAAAGGTCTAATATTAGCTTGATCATGACATGTGATAAATAGTATTTTTTATGACACTTATGCTCGTTATTTTTTGATAAATCATGTTAATTAAATAAATTATTAGTATATTTATTATAAATTAATTAGTTATTTGGTTACAATACAAATTAGTAGTTAATTACAAATATTGATCTAGTACTTATATTACACAAGTATATTTCAATATTAATAAACTATTTTTCATGTACATAATTATAGTGGTTTGAGATAAAATGATGAAATAGATTTTATATTTTCAAATGGAAATGAGAGATATATATTGGAAATTTAAACTTTTATATGAATTTCAACTTCTTAAACCATAAAAATGTTAAGTTTTTTTTTTTACGAAAAAATGCGTGGATATTGTATTTTAAGATAATACTACTTATGTTTTTTATTTTAATTTATCATTTATTATCATTATTGCTACTGTAGATTTTCTTAGGAAATTATATTGAAATAATTTATCACATATAAGGGGCGGTTTTTTAAAATATCATTGTGTTTTTAAAAACTAAAAATAAATTTATTGATCATAATTTTCTCACAAAATTATTCAGATCATTTTAGTTATTATTAAAGTTTTGTATTTTTAAAGGGGTGAGTCTCATGTGAGACCGTCTCACGGATCATAATATGTGAGACGGGTCAACCCTACCCATATTCACAATAAAAGGTAATACTTTTAGCATAAAAAGTAATACTTTTGCATGGGTGACCCAACTAAGAGATTCGTCTCACAAATACGACCCGTGAGACCGTCTCATACAAGTTTTTGCTTTTTTAAAAAATGATTTGAGCAAAATAAGGGTAACACCCTTCTTCTATGCTTGACATGACTAATGATATTTATGCTCATAATTAAAATAGAGTTTGATAGATATATCGATATCTAGAACAATCCAAACTATGGGCACTAATTTGATGGTTTATAAAAATTTCGACATGATGTCCCTATATTTTGGACGATCCTATAACACAAGCAACAATTAAAATCAAATAACTTGTATTCCACAACTCATATATATAAACATAAACCCATTTACATCAGCATGATTACAAGACAGACATTTCGTCCACGATTTTTTAAATTCATTCTATATACGAACACACATCTTCACCGTTATACATATAGACATAGACAACTTAATACTTGTTTCAAACCCTAACATAAAATCAACAATAATACATATATGTGGAAGTCATGACAATAACATGTCCATGTTCTTGTCGAGATAAGAAACTTCACAAGCATCCATTGGTGAACCGACATCTTACTCATTTTCATTGCCTGCTCTTGTAATATATGAGCTACGTGAGTTTATAAAACTCAGTAAGTTGACATTTATACATGTCAAAATGCATAGAATGAGCATATATATCAAAGTCGTGATCAACAATGAATTCTTAAATCATTTCATATCATAAATTCATCCATAGCATGTAAACATTTTACTTTTTGTAATTGAACCTCATTAGTTGACCTTTACTACCGTACTTACTTTATTATATAGCTAATACTGTAATGACAGTCCGGGTGTCCTGTGACAACCCCACGATTCATGAACATGTATGGGCCAATAGGATTTGTGGCCTCAAAACCACTTATGATGTCACCGAGCTCGTATATCATATAATAACTTGTTTCATTCATTTAGTACAATTTTCATGTTCATATCATATCACATCTCTTGAACATTCGTGATCTTTCATATCTAATACATAACAATGAATATGTGATATGTTTTCATCAATAAACATATTAACAAATTACATATAGTAATAATCAATAAACATTTGAAACTCATAATATTACGCATGTATTACTTCAAAAACATGTCAACTTACTTTCCAAGCTTAAGAACACTAGTAGAATAAAGTTTCATGGTCCTACGCTGTAAAATACTTCAATAATTCCATCACTACCTTTATATTTAAGCATATGGTTAAAAGTTACTCTATATGGTCTTCTACATATGAAAACCAACATTCAATATGTGAATACTTACAACCGTAAAATGCTCTTGTGGTGGATAGTTCAATTCTAGCTTTAATTTGAGGAAGAAGAAAATACGAAAGATCACTTGAGAGGAAGAACTTGGCAAACCCTTGTTTTCTCCTTTATTTTTTATGGTGAAATGATGCAAAACTGAAACAATCGATCATTATCCATTGAAATCACAAAAATCATGTTTTTAACTCAAACTTTTGTCCAGGGGTGCTAGGGCGGTTGAAAATGGCCTCCCCGGGTGAGTCTTTCTGTTAAAATACCTAAAATTTGGTACAGAGGCGCCAGAGCGGTTAAATTTGACCGTTGAGAGGCCCACTGCACAGTCTCATCAGTGTTTGCTAAAAATAAACATCTTCCCTTCATAATTTGAAAAAAATGTGGTCAAATGAAAATTGTAGCTCTATGTCTTGACTTTCATCTCCAATTGGCCTCGTGTCATTTGAATATCCGAGTAAAGAGTTGTGATCATTCTCCCAACACGTGTCAGTGCAAAAACGACGATACACACGACACATTTTAGAGCACTTTTGGCTTGTCTTCCACAATGATTTGAACAAAACCCAAAACATGAAAGATGTAGCTCTATTTTTTTTTTTATCTTTTTAATGAACTTGGACTCGTATCAATGGGATTCATATTCAGATAATTATACAAAAAACCGTAAGAACTGCCATATTTTTCATCTCATTTCCTGCATTTCAGTACCAACATCCATTACACTAATTTATATACACGTTTTACTATCACTATTTAGACACATATTCATTCTCAATATATCATGGACAATGTAGAAACCATATTCAATCTCAATATCAATATATCAATCGATGTCAATATGTTCATATGCATAACACAAGGAGTAGTAGCTCATAATGAATCCGGTAAGAACATAAAGTAACCGGACATTACAATAAGTCTCTTGTAAGATAAGTTAAATTGGTTCATATCGTATTGTAAAATATAATATTTCTCGGTAAAAATTTAATATTTTTCAAAAGTCTGGATCTTTATCATAAAATTGACACATGTTATAATCTCGAGTTTTTGTATCAGAAGAAATATATATTTTTAATATACTCTGAAACCACGTATCTTAAATTGGAAGCGATGAGTTGTGGTAGATAATTTTCAATTAATAAAACTTAATTAGTTATTGTTATTAAATGACTTCGCTTTCAAGAATAATTTTCTGAATAAATCCAAACCGACCAAGGTTTCAAAAATCGTATGCTGCTAAATTGGTCTGGGCCTCTTTTGAATTGTTTGGGCCCTGTAGAGCTTCTTTGGGCCACCATAACATTATAAAAAATGATTCTGAATACGAAATCTTTTGATTTTATTTTATTTTTCGAAAACATAACACGTGACTCTTAGTTCCCGAAAAAAAAACATTTATAAAAATTAGGGAAAATTAATAAATCAAGTAAAACAAAGTTCAAATGTGTCGAATAAAAAATAATAATATTTATCATAATTATACAAAAAATAAATTTCAATCGTAATTTTATAACTTCCTTCAGCGATAAATTAAAATCTTATATTTCCACCATCAAAATCAGGATTTATACAGACTCTTTCTCTATGAAATTCCTCGATTCAATTTAGATGTGATTTTCGAACGAATGTTTTCATCGGATTTGTACATGGAGTAATATCAATTAATGACATACTACCATGATATACTCTGAGGGTGTGTTTAGTTGAGTGGATTAAATAAGGATAGATTAATAGTCAAATATTTATCGTTACAATTTTAAGATGTTTTAATAATCATTTTGACCCGGTTTAAGATCTAATTTTATTAATCAAATATCTATCCATAAAATTGGATCTTAAACCGGGTCAAAATGTTTATTAAAACATCTTAAAATTTTAACGATAAATATTTGACTATTAATCTATCTTTATTTAATCCACTCAACCAAACACATCATGAGAGTAATGTCGAGTTCGAACATTTTGCGAATCCAATCGAGAGCTTTGTTATTATTTTTATGTAACATTATGAACATAGTGGGATGAATACCTTAATTGGACGCACGTATTAATGATCGAATATAGAAAATCTAATCGTGGCACAATGTGGAGGTCGAATTATTGGGTAAAATACGATGAGAGTTATTTGGGAAAAGGTGGAGACAAAAAACATGTATTTCAATTTTTGTTTTTTTTAAAAACTATGCTTAATTTAATATTATGTTTTTGAATTTTTTATATTGGCACCATCCGCCAATGAACATTTTTTGTATTTTTCCAAGTATATATTTCATTTTTTTCTCCGTGGTCCCAAATATATACTAAAATTTCTACATGTTTTTTAATTTTTTTATCAATATTTCATTATTAACTAAATTTTAGAAAATATGCAACCAATTTTTGAATGAATCAAATATGAGTAGAATATTAAATTTATTTTAAACTTTGCTTTTTTTCTTAATCTGTAAGAAAAAAACATACAATATATATACACACACACACACACTTAAATATATATAGATTAAGAAAAAAAGCAAACAAAAAAATATATATATACACTTAAATATATATTCGATATAGTCAATTCCTATAATTTTTTTAAAAATAAATAATAATAAAAATAGAGTCAAATGAAGTAGGACACTCTTGTCCAAAGGGGTTGTTGGCATGTCATCGTTCGGCCCCGACAACATTAATGCGGCTAGAAAAGTTATACTTCGAGGTTCATAAAAATAAAAATAAATAAATAAAGCAATAAATAAAATAATAATTTTATAATTGTTTTCCTAATAATCGTCTACCACAGAATCATGTGCCCATTATTATTATTATTGTTATTATTAATATTATTATCTAGAAGGTTAACAGATAAATTCCTTAATAAACCCAAAATATTATGAAACTACAAATAAAAGAATAAGAGAGGAAATCCCCGGCCAATTAAATAACGAATATTTATTGGAGAATAATTTATTAAAAATAATTAATAACTGAATTTGACATTTTTGTAAATAACATCTTAAATTTATATATTCTTGAGTATTATAAAGTAAGAACATGATATAAATATTTTTATTGTATTTAAGTGAAATTTGTGCTCGTGAAACAATTTATATTTTGGTTAATTAATGCATTATTTCATCTATCTTTTTACTAACTAATTTCTAGAAATTTTGTTTTTATTAATTATTATGTCCCAATACATTCCATACAGTTACCATTAGCGGTGAACAAGATTTCGGTTAAATCGAAATAACCGATCAAACCGAGTCAATTCGGCAACTTGGTTCGGTTATTTCGGAAATTCGATTTTCAAATTAAAAAAATTCAGGTTGTATCGGTTAGTTCGGTTCGGTTACGGTTTTCAAAATTTTTAAATCGATTAACCGAATTAACCGATATAATAAATACTATTATTTAATAAATTTTTATTATTTATCAATTTTTATATATTTTTTAATTTGTAATTTTAATATCGATATAATATGTATTAATTGTGTTCAATAAAACTTATGCATTTATAATGTGTGTGATTTTATGTTTTTATACATCTGTGTAAATTGTAATATTCAAAAAAAATTATATATACACTTAAATTTAAATCACATTTTTTTAGGGTGGGTGGGATGAGCTGGTCAACCAAACGACTCGTTTTAATGTCTTTAACTATATTAAGTTCGTCCGAAAATGAATAAAATTGCTTATTTTTATATTACATACAATTCTGACATTGTGTGTAGATACTAAATAAAAATAGCATCTAAATACTTTTGTTTCCCCTAAATAAGAATAAATCGTTTGCAGAGTAAGTAACTTATTAATTAAGATAAAAACTTTATTATTATTTTTTATTATGAAAATCAACAGAGTTTATCTGTCGAATAAAAATTGGTCAAATTATATCACTACAAACCTACTCATTGATTAAACTTACAATAAAAGTATTTCACCAATTCCAGCACCCACAGCGGATCCCCTTTTTTAAGCACGCGAGTATCTTAAGAAAAACACAATCTTTAGAGCCATCTTACCAAAATTCCTCTGGATTCTCCACCCACGTATATTTTTTCACGTCCCGATTTTTGTTCTCACTTTTCACCGACGATTTTTGTCTAGTAATAATCGGTTCTTTGATTTATTCTCTCCAGCAATTTCATCCGGACGTTTAGTTTGGCGTGTTTTTAGCGAGGGAGACTGAATCAAGGAAATCAGATTATTGGTCTGTCCAATTACAGTGAAAACTGCAGATTTGCGGGTTTTGATTACCTTGAATCTGGTTCCGCGATTTTATGTCCGAGAACTTTTTGTCCTACCGTGTTTATCTTTTTTTAAAGTTATGGTAGTGACCTTGACGGGTCACTCGTTTCTTTTGTTAATGTATGGTACGTCTTTATAGCTTTTTATGAGTTGAAAGGTTTCTAATAGTTGGCAATTTTTTTCTTCGCACTACAAGGTAACAACTTTGAGTACCCAATAGCTTCCCCTGCCTTGCTGCCTAGGAAAGATCACGCTTTGGTTTTATATATTATTGGGTAAATTTCTTTTTTTTTTTGGATCTATTTGATCTTGGAGTTACAAAAAAAATTATGGGTTTTAGGTTTTATATGTGAAAAGTTTCTCAATTGTGGGATTTTTCTTGGTGCTATCCATTGAACAGATTGATTAGGCGGATTGAATCATTCTAGGTATATGTGAATTGCCTCTTATTCAGGAATTGGGCTTGGATTTTCTTGGGTTAAGTTTCTTCCTTTGGAGGGTTTTGTAAGCTGGGATTGGAATTCTCAGGGGAATTTATTTGGTGTAGATTGTTCTCTAAGTTGGATTAGAGATATTATATACATGGAAGAAGGCAAGGATCCTAATGTTGTGAACCGGGTAGGCCATTCTAGGGTTTTGCCACACAGATTGCTTCGATTGCTGGTACCTTTTCTTGTTCTGTGTTTTACATTCTCTGTAGTTAGTATCTACATGATTAGATATTTTGGAGCTTATAATACAGAGGCTATTTCGAGGCCTAGATTGGTGCCCTGCCCTGAAGAAGGGAAAAATTTAGACAATTGGATCAAGCCTCCTTCTGATGCAATGCACGGAATGAGTGACAAGGAGTTGTTTTGGAGAGCATCATTGGTACCTCGAGTCAAGAAATATCCATTTGAAAGGGTTCCAAAGATTGCGTTCATGTTCTTGACTAAAGGACCATTGCCATTATTTCCTCTTTGGGAGAGGTTTTTCAAGGGGCATGAGGGGCTGTATTCCATCTATATTCATTCCCTACCGACTTTTAAGGCTGATTTCCCTTCATCATCCGTGTTTTATGGGAGGCAAATACCGAGTCAGGTATGTGTAGTGCCATTTTCTTTTTTATGTTGAATTGAATGTTCTTTCATTTGTTAGCATCATAACTGATTTTATTGTAGTTAGAGGACACCATTAACTTAAGTCCTTGCCGATGTGGGGCTTTTTTGCTGCTGGTCTCCAATGTTTGCTCTGTCCACGATAGGGAATAGGCATACCTATTATTTCCTGAGTAACCTCAGCTGGACAAGCTTGTTTTGTGATAATCTTGTGAAGTAGTTTATTCAGTGTCCTATTGTTAGTTGTAAATGTATATGTTATTGGATTTAAGTAAATCTTTAGGCTCCTTTGTATCATCTCCCCTTTTTATGGTAAACCTTTTTACTTGGGTAATAGTTGGGGTGAATCAAGCTGTGCAGGCGCCAGGCAGCCAGTTACATGTGATCATCTGTATCTCTCCTTGCTTATGTATGCAGTATGTTGATGGAATATTCTCAGCAGATGTTCTACCAAATAACATATTGTGTCAAGACATAGCGTTCAATTAAATATTGTGCGATCTGTTTTATCACTTTTAAATCTTGGGTTAGAGCCTTGGGAAGAATATATTTCTTTGTTACTTCACACAGGCTGATAGGCATGTCTTTAGAGACCGTAGGAGCATATAGGCATCCTCTACAGAATGTAAGACTACTTGCTTGCGGGTAATCCAGAAGTTGTAACCAATTATCATGAATAATCTGGTCTTTTAATCTATACCAATTTAAGCCCCATTCCTCGATTGCTGTACCACATCTATAACTATACAGTCTATACCGAACAACTTGAGCATTGATGCTACCAACATAGGGCACAACATGTAAAAGGCTTTCTATTTGAGCATGCTGCCCAAACTTCAAGGAGAAGAATGAAAGCCCCTAATATTATAACGCACGATCTGTACTTGGTTTTGGTTTAATCTTATCGAGCTCCTTATGATGCATGGATTCTGTGTTTCAGGTCTCGGAATGGGGAAAGATGAGTATGTGTGATGCCGAGAGAAGACTTCTTGCTAATGCCTTACTTGACATTTCCAATGAACGATTCGTCCTGCTCTCTGAATCTTGCATCCCCCTTTACAATTTCACAACAATCTACAACTACTTAACGAGGTCCAAATATAGCTTCATCGGTGCATTTGATGACCCCGGGCCATATGGGAGAGGACGATACAACTACAACATGTTACCAGAGGTTAACATTACCCAATGGCGCAAAGGATCTCAATGGTTTGAACTCAACCGAAAACTGGCTCTCTTTGTCATCGAGGACACAAAATTCTACCCAAAATTTTTGGAGTTCTGCAAACCACACTGCTACGTTGACGAACATTATTTTCCGACCATGTTGACAATTCGTGCACCAAATCTCTTGGCAAACCGAAGCATCACTTGGGTAGACTGGTCAAGGGGTGGGGCCCATCCAGCGACATTCGGCAGCACAGATATCACGGAGGAATTCATGAAGAGGGTTCTTGAAGGGATGGAGTGCTCATACAATGATAATTCCTCTTCAGTATGTCATCTTTTTGCAAGAAAGTTCTCACCAAGTGCATTGGAACCATTATTCCTGTTGGCACCAAAGTTCTTGGGATTTTGACATGGAAAACGGTACAGTGCAGTTAGGATTATACAGCGCCCGCATTTTGAACTTCTTCTAGTTGTATAGGATATAGAGCCCTAATCGTAGTTTGTCCTCAAGATCTTGCGAATATAGATATTTGTTTTTTTGCACATACGTCCTTTGACATGTTTAAATTGCATAAACACCAGTTGGTCCGCTTCGTCCTAGTAGCTTTGTTACGTCTGTCGAATAATGATTTGATTTTGTATACATAATTGAAGAAACTTCAGAGTAACTGAGTCTGGTCGCGGCGCCGCGTAGATCAAATTTTATGAGCAACAGCCGGGCCAGGAATCCGGGCTTAATTTCACGAGTCTGATTGTTCAACCGTCAGAGTGAATCTAATGGTTGATATTTGTTCTTAGATGTGGGTACATGTTTGAAAACTATATGCTCAAAATTTGAACCTTTTTATTTTAGTAGGTACGCATGATAAGAGCTAATCTCACATTTTCAAGCAGAAATTGTTCCCATTGAGTTACTTCCAACCAAATTAATGACACCGATTCAAATAAATTTAGGATTCGTACTGAATTCGAACACACTTAATGCATTGTGTCAGAAATTGTTTCAAATTAATGACAATTTAATATATATCTCATCACGAAAATAAAATGACTTGGGGGCATTCGTTTGTTTTACCATAAATAGGGCTCAATCAAAATAATTCGAACGGACTATATAATTAACTAGTTTAGTGTACCTCAATTAAACGTAGGAAACATTACCAGAAGTGGGTTAGAAAAATCCCCGCCAATAGTATCAAAAAACAAATGTTTTTTTCCCTGTTATATTAATTTCATTGTAAAAAAACACGTCCAAATTGTACGAAACGTTGAAAAATTCCAACATACTGATATTGAATCAAAATATAAGATAACAAGCTCAAGAGATATTTAAGTTGATGGAGGAAATGAGTATTTAACCAGTGGTTATGAGTTCGATTCTTCCTATCAATACTTTTTTAGGTGAATTGTCGCACATGACTTGCTCGGTGCGATTTATTTGGCTAGTTCGAATTTGGATTAAGTGAAAAAGACGGAACTGCTAGGTCTCCGGCTATAAAAAATGTGCTTTTACTTTGATTCACTCAATGTGGTTAGTGCTATCAACTTCATGACAACTTATTGTTGGAAATTCAGGAAGTTTTTAGAGGTCCAGAAATGTTATCTAGAAACCAAATGAGGATATCAGATAAGGAAGTGGCGCACTATCTCGTCCGATATGTCTTTCGATCAGATACAAATATTGAATAGTCTCACAATGATTTCCCTAATTAGTTTTCTAATATTGTATGTGATGATTTATTGTCTTCGTCTCATTTGTGTTATTCTCAAAAAACAATTCCAGCAAATGAACAATTTGAGCCGTTGGCACAAAGATTTCAGGGTTGTTTTTATCCCATTAATGCCAACAAAGAACGATCGAGTCTCAACGTGCATCCATGTGAACAACATGAGCGTAGCTAGGAACAGCTAATAAGGAGAGGGTGAAAACGTCATTCCCCAACATTGAATCACTTTATGCGACGTCGTAACCACCCTGGCGAATCGTTGTTGTCTGCCACTATATCCAGCTGTCACTCCCCCAATGGGTGGTTTACATATCCGGGCAGCTGCCCGCAAAACATTCCCTCTGCCCGAAACCTGGCACCTCAAATCCCAGCAGTATAAATCCAGACCCTATCCCTCTCTCAGCTCCGCCAATTACTTTCAGAGATATTCTGTGCTTCATTCTCTCTAACGCGAATACACAGGCAGGAGCTGGAAGCGCAATGGCGGTGACACAGTCCAGAATTTTCATCGTTACGATGTTGTCTGTCGCGATCTTCGCTATGATCGCGAGCTCTGCAGCTCAAGAATCACCGGCCCCGGCTCCTGATTCATCCGCCGGTATCCCATTACCCTCCATCGCCGCCGGTTGCGCCGTCGCCGTAGTTTCGTTTGTCTTTGGCTCTGCGCTCAGGATGTGAACGCCTTTACGGAACTCCTACACGTATTGTGGAGTGCTTCTACAGGCCGGGGCTTTTTTTAGTTGATTCGCTTTTCTACTGCATATCTGTTGATTTGGTGTGTGGCTAATTGTCTGTGATCATATTTCGTTTCAGGGGATTGTATAAGAATTAATTATCGATTTATTTTTATTTTTTTATGTGCATTTTATGAATTCGTTTGATTTACTGTTATATGTATGATATTTGTTTCGTTGTGGTTCTATTCTGGTTTCATACTTACTAGGGTTCCCGCAACTTTCCACGAACGTCGATTCAAAATTTGAATCCTTCTTGAATTCTTTTAATGCTTTAAATTCATAGATAAGAGTATAACAGGTAATTATCATTTTATTCTACGCATTCCATCGGAACATTATATATATGTCATATTTCTTTCATCACATTTTCCAGAGTTCGAAATATTTTTACATCAATTGTTTTTTGAAGAAGTTTTGATGCCTAAATCTTAAAATATTCATCTCAAAGTAATAAAACGACAGGCTTATTAACCTACACTTTTTGCTATTTTTGAAAAGTTACATGTGTGTTGAATTCAAGATTTCATTAACGCAGCAGCAACTTATACTATGAGAATCTGAATATAATAATATTAAAACATTGAAATTCTGGGTGATTCGAATTTTTAATTTGAGGGAGACCACCAATTATGACTTGTCAACCTACTATTTGGATCAGTTTGTGGATGCAGTGTATTGAGATGATGAGTCCATAATATTTTCCTTTTTACTTGTATATAGATATAGTCGGATGAGTCTATACGAGATCGAAAGATCTATTTTTTATTTTTTGTATTGTATAAGATGATCTTTACTTTAAAATAAAAATATATTGACTATTGTCCAGTGATATAGTTGATGGATCATTTTATGCATGTAAACATACCGGGAGTAGTCTACTCTCGGTATAACATAGACTCATCCGATATAGATAATGCTTCTTTGGAGACTGATGTAACTTGCTTAAAATAAACATGTTTTAAAGTATAAATTTTAAAAAGGAATTGAACCCATTTAGACAAAATGGGTATAAACACAAGGAAACTTGTGATGTGTATAGTTTGTTTACATGAGTTTCTCCGAGGAGATGCCAAGAGTCTTATGTCACAAACTTGGAAACTATTCGAGGATATCAATCTCGATCAGCTAGCTACTACCAATCTCTTTCATTTGTAACTTCCTATAAATTGGTCTAATCCGACTCCGAGTCCATGTTGCACATCGCCTTCAACCCTCTTGGCCTCTGACATTGAAACAAAGTGCCATACTTTACAAAAAGTGACACGTTAAGAAAATAATGGTACCCAGAAATGGAGTACCTTCTTGAAAACTTTGTTCTCTCGGACTTCATATCTTTCTAGGGTTAAATCGCATAACCATGCACCTGGACTTACAAGCTGCAAAAAATTAACTAATATAAGTTAATGATCTACTAGTACCCCATAACCTCGTTAGAACTTAAGATTAAGATGTTTTTGTTTTTTCCAATCAAAATTCAACAGTTCTACTTCCTTTACTGATTTTGGTTTGAAGGAGAAGGTTGGGGGATCCAGCTTAGCATATTGAATCATTAAGTTTGGTTAAAAATAATAATATGTGATAGCTTTAAGCTTAAGATTCCCATGTTTGACGCCAAGACAACCCAAATTAATGTGCTTCCTCTGTCTTGTTTCGCTTTGTTTAGTAGCCAACGTGGGTCATGCAGGATGGGTTCCTCCCACTGAACAATAGAAGATGTACGAAATGGTAGTCCCCACCAGCACCAATTTATGGACTGGCACATTTGAAAAGGAAAGAAACGAACACTCGAAAATATAAAAACATCCCAATATTAAATGCACTCTCCCTCTCTCCAGTTAAAGTAAATAAATAAACAAACCAACGGATGGGAAAATGGACACGTGAAGGCATAAATTTCACTATGCTATGTTCGCCTTACATGTTTTCTAGCGGCCCCTTTTGTCACGTCTATTAATGCCTCAGCCCCCACATAGCAATCATCACCAATCAAGATATTAATCTTAAATAGAAGTGGTATTAATTTAATCTAATGGTTTTGGAATTTGGATATTAAATAAAATACATAAAAGTACTTTATTCTTGAAATTTCTACCGTAATTTTCCACAGGTAGCCGGTTGATATGTTTTAGTGGAGCTCACTAAATTAAAGTTGTCCATTTGCACTTTTTGCTAGAAAATAATCAAGGCTCAGTCTTTTATCTACGGAATCAGGGTGCCCCATAGCCCTAAATATTGAGCGAATCTTAACATGTCCCATGGTAATAATTGGTAGCTTCTTAAATCGTAAACTAGTTTTTAGTCAAATATAATTAAAAATATATATAGAATCAAATGTCAAGAGTAGCAATAGGCGCATGAAAATACTCTAAAAAGGATTATCAAAAGAATTCCGGGATAACTGAAGAACTTACATTGAGAGTGCGTTGAATACACTTTGCTCGCTTCTTGGGTCTTTGAGGCAGCTTGGACCCTTTGATTGCCATAAAATCTTCTTCTTTCTCCTTATTTGTCAAGGGTATCACAAACTTAGGCAGCCACAAGGCAGTGATCCCTGCCACACCAGAGGATGACCCTCCTTTTCTGCCGCCGTGATCTGTCTCCGGTGACCCAGAACCGCCGCCGCCGCCTGTGTGGTGGTGGTGGTGGTCATTATTATCAGTACAGTCATTATTCTTGTTCATGTGAAAATTGCCACCAACACCTCCTTTCTTGTCACCTCTATCGGGGGAAACCAATCCCCTCACTCCATTGCTCTGTCCCCTCATACCAGTTGAACTCGCGCAATTCCTGATTAAAACAACGAAAAAGAACACAAATAACAAGAGTAAGCAGAACAATATCCACAGCACATCACATGTACAGAGTAAATAAAATAAGCAAATACAATGATTCATAATCCATCAAGGAATTGATTACCCACAAAAGTTACCATACAAAGTGGCAACAAGACTCCAATTATTTTTATCCATGACACAAAAGAAGATTGGTAAAAAGTAAAAGATTTCACATGTAGCGTACGAAATTACAAGAATAGCCTTATATGGTCGGAATCGGATTAGAAAATCAGGAGCCTAGCTTGTTGTATCTACATACTATCTAGGCTTGCGTAGAAAAACTGGATCTCTACGAGGAGAGATGTTCTGGTTTGGGCTTTGCCGCTTTGCACTCGAGGTTACCTGAAGGTTATCAAATCCTATGACGTACTGATAACTGGGCCAAATAAACCGGTAATTTTTTTTCAATTTTATTTTATTTTTACTTTTTTCATACGATAAGAAAATTTCATTTTTTGTCATATACCAATTTCTTTGTGATTTTAATATTCTTATTATTTCAATTTTAATAATGTATTCTTCATTTTTTTAAAATTAATTTTTTTTTTTATCGTGCACTATATGTATATGCTCGTGTTGCGACATTAGTGTATTGAAAAAAAGACTAAAACTGAAAAAAATAAAATAAAATAAAATACACTATGATTAAAATTTGATAGCTTGACAGAGCAAACTTGCAAAACGATATTAGCACAAAAACAAAAAAAAATATTTCACTAACAAAGATTAGAAGGCCCTACGTCTTGATTTGTTTACGAGTTCATCAATTAATCAAGGCTACCAGTGAAACTATTTGGGCATGAATAAAAACAACTCATCCAAGCAACATAGAAGAGAATCTTGAAAGGTACATGAAATATGATTTCAAGTGATTCTGAGGTCAATAAAAAGCTTAAAATCTTTCGCAAAAGAACAAATCACCAAGAAAACACGTAGAAAGCATTGAAGAAGTACGAGAAAATTACCTCGGAGTTCGATGGGATGGAGAAGCCGGCCGCTGGCGGAGATTTAGATGTCCATTTCCACCGCCGTTACTCTTGCCAGCACCACGATTTTTTAGCTGATGCGAATTCGGATACCTTTCACTATTATTCGGATCCGATCTAACTACCCTTCTGTTGACCAGGGTCGTTCCACGATGAACCGGTCCCGAACCGGACGGTCCATTACCAACGCCATGCTCCTTCACCTGGGCTTTTGTGCATCGTTGCCTTTTCCGGTTCCCCCACTGCAACACGAAGTCAGGCGACTTCGATGGAGCTGACCTAGCTTCAGGTCCGAGTAAAAACCCGTCTCTGCCAGTGATATTTACATGGTTCTTCATCTCCTGCTCGTCTAACCTGTGAGTGATGATGCTTTGTTATCTGAAGTTGGGTTGAATTACAGTACAAAAGAAACAGAGAATAGGTGAAAATGGGAAGATCCAATAAAGGGCAGTCGATATGTTTTTGCATTTATGAATATCTTAATCACTATCTTGTGATGAGATTTTGATCTCGGAAATGAAAAATGTAGGCAAATATGGTTACGACTCTACATTGTGCGGCTTTGTGGTTCTCTGGACTATGTTCTGTTTGGCTAGGAGAGTTTAAACATGATCGAGAGAAACTGACCGAAAATTTAAACGACCAGTTTTAAGGCAGATTAATGGTAAAAATAAAACCACCCATAAAAATGTTTGGGAGAAAAGGAAACCGATGAGCAAAGAGGAGAGACGAAACCCGAGAGAACATGATGGGGAAATTTGCACAAATTTTTTACAAAAGCTGATAAAAAAAACTCAGATCAACAGACAATAATCCACAATTTCAGATTGATTATCTTCATTTTCTTAACATTTTTGCTATTTAAAGATAATTGAAAAACAGATAGTCCTCTCATGAACTTGAAGAGAGGTGAATCGACACCATAAATGCTAAGAAAAATGATAGAACACACAATAATCGCCGAGTGATAGGCCAATTTTCACAGTGAAACTAACACTAAATCAAAGCTTCAATCCGATCTTTTTAACTCGGAAACTGATCTAAAATCTCCCAGAATATAAATGCCAAACAATAATTACGTATCACAGAAATTAAAACCAAATAAATGGGAAACAAATGGAAGTATATTAAATACAATCACAGACCTCTGGACTGATATTTCCTTCCTCACAATTCTGTCAACAAAACTAAGCTTCAGTATCTTCTCAAAAACACCTTGAAAATAGTGACTGCCATCCGAGATACAAAACATCAACACAGAAATACAGCAACATTTCCAGAGGTAAACTCAAATCGTACAAAATTTTATTATCAGCAGCAAGAGGTTTTAGATAATCTGATTATAACGAATTCATCACATTTCCACTCATCAAATGCCGCTCGATGAATTTTTCCGAAAGTCCAAAGGAAGAACCTGGACTGGATTTCTTCTTGTTGTAAAAAGGAAAAAAAATAAGTAAAAAAGATACCCCTGCTTTTCGAGAGCTATTTTGGAGGCTGTAGAATAAATATATATTTACTATTTTATGATTTACATCTTGCCCAGACAATACTCTAGATCAAACTTGACATTTGTGGAACACCGTCACGGACTTTACATGACACTGTCGCGTCGACTGTAGTTAGCAAAATAATCTTTGGTTATATTTTCTTAAAGAATTAATCTTTTCATACATTTGAAAAATGTTATTTTTCGAAAAACTTATTTTCAAAATTGTCCTAGTTTTGGTTTGAGTGAATTTAGCCAATGAGTATATATATATATATACAGCAAAAGTCAAGTTTCCCAGATGCAAGAAATGCCCAAAATATTCACTATATACATATATTATATTGCATTGACCGTGTAAGTTGTAACAACCAATCAAGTACATACGAGAGGACAATTACATAAATAAATTGAAGCCTTTTTATTATAAGTTAAGATATATCAAGGGGAAATCAATTTAAGCACTGAATCCCTTGCGAAGGGAGCTCCAAGGATTAGAAGGGAAGCTGGTGCAGGCTTGTGCTGCCGCCTTCGCCATCTGCTCGCTATTCCCGCCAGCATTGCAGATGTTGGCCAGAGAGCGCATGTGTTTCATACCGTATTTGGACAGGGATCCACAGTGCGTCTCATATGTTCTAACCTGTACACAACATAAGGGAGGGGTATTTACTGAGATGGGGTCGTTAGATCATTGGGCTAAAATTCGATAAATGTTCTGAGTTGGACTAAAATTCGTCAAGGGATCGGAGTGTATGAGTTACCAATGACTTGAGGCAATCCCAATCATCAACAAGAGGTCGTCCATCAAGTCGAACAGTGTTCAGCACTTCAGGACCCTTGGTTGTTCCGAAAAGAAGTTCTCCAATGAGTTTCATGCTGCTGTCGACATGAGATCGGTACTCCATAGCTTCGGCCAGCTGCTTTTGGGCTTCGAGTTTTCTCGCAGAGCCTTCAGGAGCTTTACGGAACTGCCCACGAAAGAAGTTAACAAATTTTGAAACCATGATGCATATACATATATAACTCGAGCTCAAGCTTCTGCAAAATTTTAATATAGTAAACCTTATCCCAGAAGTGTAAAAGATCAGCATCTCTTTGGTTGACAGATCTTGAAGGTGGGAAGGGGCTCAGAGACTTTTCATCAGCAAAAGTGTGAGCATCAGTGACAGGATTTGAACCCAAATACGTGGAAAGTTTATCGGGACTAAGCTTAAGATCACCATATTGCATGACATGGGAGATGTCCGGCTTATACTTTTTATCAGCAGCTCGTTTCTTGACCTGTGGGAGGAAAATTATAACATACTGTTCCATATAAAAAGCTAACAACAACAAAGTTTTACCCGTTGATATTGTTGCTTCAAGGTTTCGGTCTGGATATGTTTGTCACTGTTCATAATGCCATAATGTGGATCATGTCAGTGAACAAAAGTAAACTGAGAGTTTCCTAGTAATAACAACCATCCTTATATCAGGTTAAAAGCACCTTAATTTTGCCTTCTCTTTTTACAGTTAAATATAAATTTTTAATCCCAGCCATTGCGAAACGCGTGTTTCAACAAGCGATCATTCGATCAAGTTGGTTGGCCTAGTACAGGAAATAATTTCTCAATATACATAATCACTTAATACGCACCTGTCCTCCATCCAGGCAACGCTATACACGTCACCCAAGCAGGTTTCATACTCAGGGGGAGGAGTAGGATACTCTCCAGGACAGTAAGTTCCATAGCTACTTTCATGTGCATCTGAAGCAGTGGTTGCGTATATATTTAAGCCTTCAGGAAGAAGACCCTCAAATATACTTCCAGCATCACAAGCTTCAAGGTAAAATACCTGTAAATAATTCAAATAAACAGCCAAGCCAAATTTTACATCATGTAACGTTTGACAGATGAAGAAATTTTATAGAGCTAGGGGTATAAGCAGGTAACCAGTCTACCATGCTCTTATATGATCCAGAAGCGTGTTTCTTTTTCAAAACATGGATCAGATCATCCGCAAAAAGGGAAGGACCGACAGGCATCCCTGAGAATTATAATAAACATCACATGAATCAAGAAGCTAGAGTAAACACGTCTGTCGTGGCGAAATGCAAGCGGCGAATCAAAGGCTATCTTCGCAAATGTTAGGAAAAACGACATTAGCTTAGGACATGCAGTCCGAAGGTGCCATATTGACATCATAACGTTGACAATAAGGATACTACTTGTACACTAAAAATGTGGCACCTAGTCATAACATTCAATAACAAAAGGCTTTCCTCCTAGACATTTGAAAAGAAGGTTACCAACCAAGAACCCCTGGACCACCATGATCAGCATAGTATATGAATACATGATCATTAGGACCGCTGTTCACAACCTTCCCACTACCTCCTTTGACCGCGTTCTTGTTCCCAAGAATCACAGAAAGGAAGTTTTCCGCAGTAACGTCATCCCCAACATAATCCTGTTAAACGAGAGTAAGAGGTGGACAGTTCCAAATAAGAGACTAGTTATTGATGAATGCAAATTACCTTTGGAACTCCCTTATAAACGTCCTTGCCATCAGGATGGTTGATAATGATTCCTTGCCTGGGGTTTTCAACATTGTAAGCAATGTCATCATACATGAAAACAACAATATTTTCATCCTTGAGGCCACCTTTCTTCAGGATTTGATATGCATGGCATATATCCGCCTATAGACATTTGCAGGAAAATCGCAAAAAGATGATATAATCATTAATATACCTTTTTCAGTCATTTTATTCTCTCTTAACTTTGGAAGATAGAGAATATTTTTCTAATTTCAAGCATCCTAAAATAATAAGAATGCTTTAAAATAACTATCCAGTACTGACTTTCTCCCATCAGGTTTAAGCCTACACGCTCTGCTAAAACTTGTAAAAACTACTACATATAGCACAATACAAACACTTAGGACAAAAGTTCAGACGTGCAGAACTTCATTACGGATGCATACAGCATACATGCTAGGATAACCGGCAAGTTTAGTAATCGATATCGATATAGTTTGTGAGCATTAGAAGGCAGCTTAGAATCTTGGCGAATTTAGTGGAATGATTCAAAAGTTGAACCAACAACACACATCTTACAACTCCCGAATCAGTTTTGGAGCTCAATAATTCAGGTACACAAAGAACGAGCTGATCACCTGGTGTCTGTAATTATAGTATTCAGAAGATCCAGCTATCAGCACAGCCCATTTCGTTCCCACGGAATCATCGGCATCACTGGCATTGGCCTCCGACAGGCTAGCACCCAAGAATCTACGTGCTTGCGGAGGAAGCTTGCCGAGATTATCCCGGCCATCGGCAAGAACTATGATAGAAATTAGAGCAAAGATATAGGTTACACTGGCGGCGTAGCGAATCATCATCTGTCCTCCTCGGGGAGAATTTTAGATTTCTAGGAATTTGAAGATACACGGAAGATGAGTGTGCATATTTATAGGCACAAACATGCATGCATATAGTTTTTTTTTTTTTTTTTTACGTTGATACTCATGACAACAATAAAACTTTATATTACACACATTAAATATACATAAACAAAAATAATGAAAAACGACAGATTTTTTTCCTCTTATTTTGAAGTATTGATGTTATTTTGCTTTAATTTTTTTTACGAGATAAATTTTAATTTGAGTAAAATATGCTTTATTCTCGTTCATGAAAATAATGCCATATAAATGATATTCAATGGATTTAGTGGTTTGTGGCAGAAAAAAAAATACCAAAACCAAGAAAATATCCAAATTAATGTATGGAAACCAAATTTTGAGAAATTACAAGATTAAAATCCAAAACATGACAACTTCCATGACTAATATTATAATTTTTTTTTTCGTTTTTTCCCTTCTTTTCACAAAAAGAGAATAAAAAAAAAAGAAAAATGTCATATTACTCCTCACATTATAATATTTATAATCGACGAACGTAAAAATAATTTAATTAATTAATTATTTGTAGTAAAATATTCTAATAATATCATTATAAATCAAGTTTAAGATTTTAAGTTTTTTAAATTTATAATCCATGGAGAAACAAATTAACGTACATGGAAATAAATTAGATGGAATAATTGTATATCACATAAAGAAATTAGTATTCCAATATGTGAATATATAATTATATAGCATTCTTTAATTTTTCTACTTTTTCTAAAAAAAAAGAAACAAATTTTCAAAATATATTTATTTTGGCAATTTTATTCCTCGTGAAACTTCGGATCTATGAATGAATATATGATGAGAAATAAGAAATTAAACAGTGTTACGAATTGAAATTACTAAAAGCATATAGTTAAAATAATTAAACAAGTTTAAAATATCTAAGTTATATACATTAATTAGTAAACAATTTGTTTGTTAATACAGGTAATTAACTAAAGCTGCTAATTACTTTAAGTAAAACAAGGCATGTTATATATTCAATCTACCATCCATTATAATGAGAGTATAGAACAACCAGATATGCTGTCATAGTGCTGTTATCACAATATTAAGGGAAAATTAATTTTTTTTCATGTAACTTGTATATTTTGCGTTTTTATCAATTTTCGGTATATTTACGATCTTAGTTTATTAATTTGTATTTTTTTCATGGTCTTTCTTTCATCGGAGTAATGATGTCACACGAAAACAATTGCGTGTAGTCAGAAAATTATGACGTGACACCTGTTTCATGTTTGATGTCATGTCAACATTCGAGAGAAAATTGATTTAAATTGAAAAATTTACAAATAAATGGACTAAGATCGTGAAATGAGTTATAAGATAATAAAAATAAATAAAAAATATGCAGATTTTAGGATAAAAAATTAATTTCTTCTCTAATTAATTAGTCATATCGCCCATGCACAATCTAAAAATTTTCAAAAAAAAAAACATTATAAATCACCATAAGTTAAAAAAACATATAAAACGTGTGGAGTTTATTCTTTGGAATAAAACAAATCCCTTAAATAGTCACTAAATACCGCGCAGGACATGTTATATTCTTGCAATACTATAGGGTCGAAACACATACTTCTATGAAAATTGTATATAAAAAATCATATTTTTAACTTCACGGTGCATGGGATCGCTTCTGGATTGTTGGATGCAATAATTGTCTTTGCTGGTCAATATGACAATCGAAATGTAGTGTTTGAACTGTCGTACGATTTAAAATATTTGAGTCACACAATTATCATTAACTATAGTTTTTAGTAAAACTGCAAGCGTTATGTTCTACATATAGCTATTATCAGAGCCAATGTTACGGTTTTTATTCCTCATTGATTGCAAGAAGTAAAATTATTGAGAAGAAGATTATTGGATACAATAATTCTCTCTCTTAAGTAGAGCAATCGAAATATGACGTTTGAGATACTGAACGATTTAAAATATTTGAATTTCACCGTTATCATTAGCTATAATTTTCGGTAAAACGACAAACGTTCGTCTTACATGAATGTTACCATGAAATATTTTGTGTCGTGATCGATTAATTTTAGGTAAAGAATAAAATCTGGTAAATATCGTATTCGAACACATTTTCGATATTTTAATTCTTAAGCTTTTTCCTCTATAAAAAATAAAATAAAACTATAAAGCTTTGCTATTATTAAAGCATTACCTTATCTTTTGAATTTTCTATTTTGTTGTCTGTTGATAGCTCAGGAACATGCAAAAATGTTGTGAAACACGCAAAAAATTTACTAAGATAATATATTCATTCGGATTCCTCGAAACCGATTGCAAATGAACAAAAAGAATTCATCACACACGTAAATGGCAATTATTCTACAAGTGCAGAAAATAATAATACATGAAATCCTACTTTTTATGAAACAATATTTTTGCATGAAGAAAGATTTCCCTTATAATATTGACTTCATGGACTGTCCAAATTCTACTTCAAAATAACTAAAATATGATTTTATATATATATATATATATATATATATATATATATATATATATAATAATATACTAGAAATGAATCTAAGGGTATTGCTTGTTCTTACCAAACTCTAAAAATTTAGTAAAATTTTTTAACATAAATATTAGATGGAAAAAAATTCATATAAAATTTTAAACAAAATATAAAGATTTTTACGGACAAGCAATTGTGTCGTTCGATGCAAATGATTTTAAAAAATATGTTTTTCGATCTCTCCTTTTTATAAAAAATTAGAAAAATTGTTGTTTAGGAGAACTAAGCAAGGTGGAGGATACAAATTAAGGCAAAATATATTAGTTGAATTGAAATAGAATCAGTCGTAGTTAGCTAGCACATGGAGAACAAAAACTTGTGTGAGATGGTCTCACGAATCGTATTTTATGAGACGAATCTCTTATTTGGGTCATTTATGAAAGAATATTACTTTTTATGTTAAGATTATTACTTTTTATTGTGAATAACGGTAGGGTTGACCCGTCTCACAGATAAAGATTCGTAAGACCGTCTCATAAGAGACCTACTCCACATAGAGAGTAGACCGATAAGATGTTATAATTACCCTTGATTTTGTTCAGCTGTTGTCTAGGTATTCAATTTTGTAATATACTTTGACGAATTGCTTATTGCTGATTTGATACCAAAATTTTCGATTTCAGAGACAATGTTCGAATTTTAAGATCTAATTATAACAAACATCTTCTCTGGCGCTGATGTAAAATCGGGTAAGTAGACCCTACCCCTGCGGGCACTGCCTGCAGGGTAGATGTAACGGCTCGGAAAAATCCGAGTCAATTTTTTTTTTTTTTTTAATACATGGGTGGGCCCGGATCACTCATGTGGAGTGATCCGAGCCGTTCCCTTCCCGTGCAGGCAGGCTTGCACGGCAGGGTGAAATAATTCGTAAATCGTAGTATCTCGACTTCCCATCTCAGGTAAAAAAAGAACATTTCAAAAGAAAAAAAGGCCGATAAAAGATTGACAAAGCCCAAATAAGCCAACTTGCCCATATGGACAAATTTTCCGGCCCAAGTTGTGGGTTTGGAATGGGCTTTCGACCCGGGTCGGTTACACGAATGGGTTTCCGGATCCAAACTCGAATGCTGAACCGGTTTGAAAGAAAAAACGTGTAAAAGGACGCAGCCGTTGTTGAAGAAGAACTCGTCAACACCCTTCTGACCCAACTGTTTCTCTTTTTTTGCATTTTCCTTTTCCCATATTAACAACTATTTCTCTACCGCTCCAAATCCAAAGAATCTTGCCAAACCCCATTTTACTCCCAACTTTTTATATCAAAGTTTCCATTTTTCGTCGTTTTGATTGATCTCCATACGCTTACGCTTGACTCTTTTTCGTTACATCTCATATATAATATATATATATATATATATATATATATATATATATATATATATATATATATATATATATCTCGTACTTTTGAGGGTTGACTTCTCTTGCGTGATGGAGGCGGCAGCGAGCTCTCAGATTCGTCCCCAAATGACTCTTAGACGGAACCCTGCATCGTATGTGATTTTGGTTCTTCATGTGTATAGTAAAGTTTGCTACTGTTTTGTTTTGTTGCTTTTCGTGGCGCGTTTTCGTTTCCTGTGTGTATTTATTGGCGGATCAAGAAAATATCGTTGCTTTTGTCTTTATCTTGTGATCTTTATTAATGTTATGTTTAAGAGTGTGTTGGAAATATGTTGAAATATAACTTTTCGATGTTTGTGATACATATATATGATCAAGGGAGAGGAATAATATCTGAATGAAACTGAGGGCCGATATTGCTAAAACCCAAATCCTCTTCTGTTGAATCGATCCTTATATTCGACTATAACACGTGTAATTTGAAAATTAATTTGTTCTGGATGCAATTATTTTGCTAGCTCTTAAATTTGGTCACAGTGCCATTTAAGCGATCTCGGATCAAGAGGAAGTTTTTTATTTCATGCATTTTCAGGTTGCTACCTCAGGCTAGGATGATGCCAACTTTCTGCAATATATCCGAAGATTCTATGCATTTATGCACTAATTCGAGTTCGAAGAAAAACAATCTTGTTGGAAGATCATCTCTCAACCTCCCTACTCAGATTAAAGACTTTGGCAAAACATATAGCTCGGCCGGTGTATTCACATACCCCATTAACACCGCAGAGGCAACCCCTCTCACCACAGAGGAAAAAATTGGAGTAATGCTTTTGAATCTTGGAGGGCCGGAGACACTTAATGATGTTCAACCTTTCTTGTTCAATTTGTTTGCCGATCCCGTATGTTTTGTTATCGAAAAATGCATTTGTGAATGATAAGTTTTATAGTGTGCTTGTTGGTGATACTTTTTACTGCCATGTTACAGGACATCATCCGCCTTCCTAGATTGTTCCGATTTCTTCAACGTCCTTTGGCACAGCTCATTTCTGTATTGCGTGCTCCCAAAAGTAAAGAAGGATATGCTGCCATTGGAGGTGGTTCACCATTGAGAAAAATAACAGATGAGCAGGTGCCGTTAACAGTTTCACAAATAAAAAATTATTCTACTTTTTGTTGAGTAGTTATGATTTTAGACGAGTAGTCATTTGATTCCCCTGTTTCAGGCGAATGCATTGAAATTGGCTTTGGAGAATAAGGAGGTGCCTGCTAATGTTTATGTGGCGATGCGGTATTGGCACCCATTCACTGAGGATGCTGTTCATCAGGCAAGTAATAAGAATGAAATAGTTTGTTTGTCTGTTTGTTTTTTAATTTATGGATGCCAATTCCAAAATTGCACATTATTGATGCTTGACTTATAGCGAACTAACTAGGTTTCATAGAATGTTTTTTTCTCTAGTTTGGGGATTTTCATATCTTTTACTGACTCTGAAAAGTTTTAAGACCTTCCACAATTTATGAACTTTCTGAATTATATTAATCACATTGATTACTTGTGTTCTTTTTTCTTGGTGATAGATCAAGAAAGATAGGATTACAAGGCTCGTAGTATTGCCTCTCTATCCTCAATATTCTATTTCGACTACTGGATCCAGCATCCGTGTTCTACAAAACATGTTTAGGTGAACCCTTATCTCACTTTGTTGGATAAGATTTCATTTCCCCGACCTTTAAATTTCTAAATCAAGTTCTTTATTAGGAATGATGCATATTTGTCAAACCTACCTGTTGCTATCATAAAGTCTTGGTATCAAAGAGAAGGGTATATCAAGTCTATGGCTGACTTGATTGAAAAAGAGTTACAAATTTTCCCAAACCCGGCTGAGGTGAGTTTTATTCCATCTTTGATAGCGTCGACCTGACTGAGTAAATTTCAAATATACCCATGTTATTACGAGAAAGATAAAACTGACATCTTGCTCTGTACTGTAGGCCATGATATTCTTCAGTGCTCATGGAGTCCCTGTCAGTTATGTAGAGGATGCAGGCGATCCATATAGAGATCAAATGGAAGAGTGCATTTTCTTGATCATGCAAGAACTTAAATCTAGAGGAGTTAACAACGATCATACTTTGGCTTATCAGGTTGGTTTTAGTGTACTGAGCATACAATTAAACTGAATATTCACCTACTTTCAGTAGAAGTCACCACGACAACAATATAAATGAAACTGTACTATATGTAGCATAAGTGTTAATTTTAATATATATTTATGCTTATGACTTTAGAGCCGGGTGGGACCTGTACAATGGTTGAAGCCGTACACCGACGAAGTTCTTGTCGAGCTTGGCCAGCAAGGTGTGAAATCTCTTCTGGCCGTTCCTGTGAGGTATGCTTATGGTTTAACATTGTTGTTTTAATTCAATGATAATAATAAGAGGATGGCGTGTTATTGTAAAGTTATAATAATCCAAGGTTCAACTCTCAGCTTTGTGAGTGAGCACATAGAAACACTTGAAGAGATCGATATGGAGTACAGAGAATTGGCACTTGAATCAGGCATTGTCAATTGGGGACGTGTCCCGGCTCTTAACTGCACCTCGTCCTTCATCAATGATCTTGCAAATGCAGTAACAGATGCGCTGCCTTCGGCTACGGCAATGTCAACTTCTAATTCGACATCCGAGGAAGCCGAAAATGATGTAGTAGGGTATGCTATCAAAATGTTTTTCGGTTCAATCCTAGCATTCATTTTACTTTTATCACCAAAAGTGATATCAGCTTTTAGGAATTTTCTTCTCTAGAAGAGGCATTCGGTTTTTTTGGTTGAGTTCTCTGACTCTTGCGAATGAGAAGAGTAAGTCGTAGACACCACCACAGCCTTTAAAATGATTTTGCAACTCACCCGTTTTCTTTACACAAAACGTCTACAAGTTTCCATATCAACATAGACATATATTGGATGCAGTCTGGGATAAATTTGTGTTTTGTATTTGCTACTTCTTTCATATTTGTAGAAATTTTTGTGATATTTTTTGAGTTTACTGTTTGCTTGGGAGTCCAAAGTAATTGATGTGCAGGAATGTGCCTCTTGGATTAAATATTGGAAATAAGTTTTAATGAACATCATGACAAAAAGGTCTAAAACAAAAGTAAACTAAAATATTAATAATCAAACCGAAAAAATTATAAAGAAAGATAATCATTCCAAACAATATATCCAAAACTAAAATGGAAGAGTGGCATAGAGATTTTCGCATGGGAGCGTTTCCTGGAAGACTTCTTTTCATTGTTACGAAATGTTGTTGTAACAAATGACAAGTTTCCATATGTTGTTGAAGAACCAAAATCAGAATATTTTAGTTGTGCTTTCCCAACAGAACAATATCACAATATCCATTCGAAATGAATTGGATAGCACTATCGAAAGAGGTCGATGATATGATTTGTTCAAAACAGAGACAAGGATCAAGGTGGAAAAGAGAAAATTCACTCTTCATTGGTGCTAAACTCAAGAGTTTCATGGACGATACCAGCACTAGGCTACAAAATTGAAATTCGACAACAGTTGCTCACAATTTCTGCTAAGTGCACGAGTGGCAGAACAGCTAGATAAAGGAAAACCAGTACTCGTAAAAGTAAAATTGTCAGTATGAGTCGTACTCTAGACATGATAGCCAGTTATCTTGAACCCTCTTCCAATAATCTCTCCAGCACAAAACCAGGCAAAACATTCCAAACCGAAAAGAGCTGCGATGCCAGCATCCTCTACCTTCAGTTCTTGCCTACGCTTCAACATCTGCTTCGCATGATCAAGTTCTTTCCACAACGATTCATATCGGCTAGGAATGCTGTGTCAAGAAGTCAACAATAATGATAAATAATGCGGTCTTAATTACATTTAGTATTGCAGGAGAGAAATAATCGAGATAGAAGTTTCGAATTCACAGATACCCAGGAAAAAAAAAGTAAGAAACTTTCAGCACCATACCCAAAAAAAAACATATATCAATTATCAACCATTCAAACATCAAGATTAACCTGACGATCTAGTATGGTAAATTATAAACGAATTTTTAAAAAAGAGCAGTGAGCTGTGAAGGTATGACACTCAGCAAACTTGTCTAAAGGTTCTGACTTGAAAGTTCAAAGTTGCGAACAAAAATCCGATGTGGAGAAATATCAGAAATGGACAAGATTGTATCAATTTTATAATTATTGTCATAGACTCATACTGCTTATTGGAATTAAGAAATTACAATTGCAGACAACCATCTTGGTTTTTCACAGAGACAGATCGGTCCCTCCAACTCTAAAAATTTAATGTCAATGCCACTGTTATTTTCACTCCAAACTCAGAAAGAAGATAAGGAAGACATTAGTTCGGAATTTGATGCCACTTGAGTGGTTGTGATGGATTAGACATGGTCTTAAAAAGTACCAAAAGAATAACCAAGGACATTTTCAAAGACGCACGCACCAAAATAACATATCAAGTTTACAATGAAAATTAGATTTAAGCACATAACCACCATCATTATTATAAGTCAAGTTGCAGAATACCATATGCAACAAGCTGTGATGCACAATAAAAATCAATTTATAGTGAACGTTATATACTCCTAGAGAAAACTTTAATTGCCAATCACAGATAATAAAAAGTGCGAGGCTGGAAAAACAAACCTATCCTCCAAGAATGATGTAGAATATTATGCATAAAAAATGGCAAACCTGGCAAGGCGGGTATAAAACAGCTGCTTCCCTAAAAGCTGGCAAGTTTCCACCGTAGGTGGTTCTTGGATGTATTTCTTGTTCTTCTCTAGCAATTGCTTGTAGTAAGTGCCTCCTTTCTTCACCACAAAGCTTGAAACTTCCATAGTTTTTGCTCGTAGTTGATTCAAGTTAGAAGCCATCCTCCAATCCTACATAAAACCCCAAAAACCAAATTCTATTATTCAGCTATTATTTTATTCATTATATTTCACAACATTAATTCCCCTCCTATTGTTAATTCTCGTCTATCGATCGTGTCAACATCCCCTCTATCACAAATTCCTTCCAGAGGATCCGCATAGTTGGTGCCAAAAAAAGCACCATCCCAATGAAATATTACGGTTATAATGAATCAATCACTCAGAAGACAGAACCCTGTAAACAAAGGGAGGTTATGCAAAAAATCAATGACGGGTTTGGGGAACATCTTTCGCCTCTTCAATACCAAACATCGATCTTTGACATTTGAAAATTAAAAACAATTAAAATGTACCTAAACTTGATTTTTTACATCAGGTAAACAATTAAAAACAGCAATTTTACAGTACTTCACTAATTTGAGCCGCATAAAGCCCATAAAGTTGATTTACTTCAAGTCTAAAGCGAAATCACGATAAAAAAATGTACCTAAACTTGATTTTTTACTATTTATTTCCCCAAAAAAAAAATAGATAGGAAGCTTAAGCGTAGCTAAAAAAAGTCGGCTTTCCATACCTCCGTAAAGCTTGTTTTTGAGGAACAGACGAGGGATTATGTTACGGGGTTTGCCATATAAATGTGCTCTCTATTCGGTACTCTCCAGTAACTCTGGTGCGGTGCCGTACAATTGAAAATTATATGCTAAGCAGAGATTATTTTCTTGTTGTGCAAGAAAAAGAAAATTGTTTGCCAAACGAATCTCTACAGAAATAAAATATATTACATTTACGCAAAATATAAGTTTTACAAAAATAATGTTACATTTCATCCCATCTTAACAAGATAATTATTTTGTGGTGTTTTATTATTATAAATTGTATATTTTTTGTTTTATTTAATTATAGTATATTGTTGGTTAGGTTGAACCAATATCTTAACTTCAGCTCTGTTAACTGCTATAAATTTGGTGAATTAAAACCGCAAGTGGTCGATCCGACAAATTTTGTTGCATGCATGCTCTAGTTTACCAACTTTTGCATGTGCAAGATATGAGAACCTCAAAGCTGACAAGCTTCAATTCACATTATGTGAGCTGAGTTACAGTAAATTTCGGCTAAATTTTCGGTTCAGTTCCAAATGTTTGGTGTAGTTTCCCGTTCACTCCCAATCGAATTTGGCAAAGACCTATATGAGACGGTCTCACGGGTCGTATTTTATGAGACAAATCTATTATTTGAGTCATCTATGAAAAAAATATTACTTTTTATTCTAATAATATTATTTTTTTATTGTGAATATCGGATAGGGTTGATCCGTCTATACACATAAAGAGTAATGAGACCGTCTCACAAGAGACTTACTCGTCGAATTTAATGACTGATTTAATCCAATTTTAACACTTCTTCATAAGAGGTAGGATTCATAGACGATCGTAGTCATAAGACTGTTGTGAAGTTGACTTCGTCTTTTACAAAAACAATTTTCTGGATATTCACTGGCTGGTAATTAACCTATAAAAAAACGTTCAATTTTGAATATTTTCGAAGAAAAGAAAATTTATACAAGCATGTATCAATGATTTCAAACAACTTACATTTACCGAGGATATCGAAATTGTGCCTCCTTCAGTATGATCACCAATGTGTTGTGGTCCTCGCCTGTAGTTTAATAGGTAGACAGACACACATAAATTTTCATAAACAACACAAATACGAGTGAATATCGAGGATATTAAACTTTGAACTGCTCATGAAAAACTCGACTTAATTGTCGCTCTAATATGAACTTAGGCCATACTCTTTGTTTTTATGAAAAAAATATAAACCCGGATGCAAATGATTTTAATAAATACTCAAATGTGGTTATATATATTTTGTGTAAAAACTATTATAAATAAACTTATAGTTAATTTAAAAATATACTGAAATTATAAACATATAATTTTAAAAATTTATTTGTGTGATTTTTTAAGAAATTAGATCATTTTATATATTGCATTTCTTATTATTATTATTTCCTAGAAGATCAATATTATAATATGGTTGATGCAGAGATACACGACTAACTTATCACGTGTTTCCATTCTATACAGGTATTTTTTCTTCTAAAATAGCATATTCTACGTGTTAAGGTGTAAAAACCGACAACTCGACAAACCGAGTATTCCAAAAAATTTTGATTTTTTTTGTGGAAATTTTATGTTCAATCATTCTGCAAATAAAACTATTAACTCCCGAAAACCAAACATGAAGATTGAGACGTGGAAGAGAACATAAAGTCAAGAAAAGAGACAATTGTAAATTTTATAAAATATTATCTGTTCAACAATACACATAATTAGCAAACCTCCATCGGGTTCAAAAAATTTCACTCCAACTCGTCGGATTTCAAACGAAACCGGTCTTGGGTTCACAAACACCTGCTATGGTTAAAAATTATTTTTAGCTTCATGAATAAAATTTACAGAGATTCAGATTTTACCAGAGTGAGTGATGGAGGCGAGGCCCATGAGAAAAATAAAAAATAAATAAGATAAGAGAGTGATGTAGGCGCATGAGACTTATTACAATTTTTATATAAAACTTAAAAATGTATAATTCTACATTAATTTGGCGGGCTTTGGCGGGCCAGCCCGCCCCGTTTGGGCCCGACCCGTCTTGACCCGCAACCCAAACGGGCTCAACCCATTTGGCCCGCCTCCAGACGGGCTGCTATTTTATCAACCCAACCCACTCAATTTTTATAGCGGGGCGGGCCGGCCCGACGGGCCTAACCCAATTTGACAAGTATACTCCCGACGAAGTTAATTCCCAAAAACCGAAATGACCGATTCTTATTTGATAAAATCGAAATCGAAACGGTTTTTGTTAAAACGACATGCATTTAAAATCAATTATTTCGGTCATTAACCGAATTAAAAGATTTTACAAAAACAAAATTGATACCTCATGGATTGGGTGATACCTTCCATCCTTAGCCCAAATAGAACGTAAGACGGGACCAAGTATTTCCCTATAAATATCAGGTTTGAATATTTAATTCATTCATTCACTATATTGTTTTTCAGCAGTGCGTCGAAATGACTATACCGGGACACCTTCCTAGCCCCGTTCTAACGATCTTATTCGTGATTTCGGGCCCATGGCAATTTCGAAACCTCCGTATGAACTAGTGACATTTACTGGAAGCGAACCCTAAATTTTCCGTGAATATAAAAAATAACATAGGCTAAAGCTTACATGACACAAAAAATTATATATTATAAATATTATTTGGGCTCTATATAAAAACCGATGTATTTTTTTATATTATCGATTAAATCGGTAAACCAATGTTAAAAACAAAAATCCAAAAACAAAAACTGGACCGATATTTTTAAAATTAAAATCAAATTTTAGAATTAACACAATTAAATTTTCTTATTAATAATGTTCGATCAATTAATTCGATTTAACCGAATTAAGCTAGGTGATCTGAATTTTGTATTGAAATCCGGAATACGATTGTCAAAACGTGAAAATATGAATTTTTCTTGTTATTATTATTCTACATTGATTATAAATTATTGTCATGTTATCGATCCAACTTAATTGTATTTAATCTGACAATTAATAATCAACGTCAGTATTATTATACATCAAATCAAGAAATTCAAAATCAAATTCAATAATGTGTTATGTGACTAATGTTTGAATTCAATTTCTGAATAAGAATGAGAGAGGTGAGTTTTTCTTCCTTCACGATGTGGCTGTCGGAGATGGAAGGAAAAATGAGTTTTTTCTTTCTTTAATAATATAAAGTTATTATTTTTTCCACTTCACGTGAGGAAATCTGTCGGCACAAAACAAACGTTAAAATTTAAAAAGTCCGATAATGACATCACACGATTGGGCCCACTCCGTTTGCTCCAGTGTCGGTGGCCTGTTAGTTAATGATTAGCATTTATTAATTGTAATTAACAGGTTTTCGTTGTGTATATAATTATAGATCCAACGCGTCTCGAATTTGTGAGACTGGCAATGGCGGACTCCAGCGATTCTGTCTGCGTTGATACGGAGTCCATTCCTCTCTCCGGGAAGGTGAATAGTCGAGCTCTTATTCATCCGTATAGACGAATAGATGTGTGCATCATTATGCTTGTTTAAAATTTTAGTGGCGGTGCTATGTTTCTCAGCAGTGAGGCTAGTGCGCTGTTTTTTTTTTTTGGAGGGAAATTCGTCTTGATGGAGAAACACTAGTGTGCGCATTACTGGTTTGCCTGACATTGAATTTTTAGGTATTGTTCTTCCATTTACGAGTGTTCTGGGTTATGATCACAATCAACTCAAGAGTTAAATATTGTGATTTTGCATCAAGGGGAGGGGAAACTTTTGATTCCAACGATTTTATAAATTACTCGTGTAGTTTCCAATTTAATTGTAGTTACATGATGACATGCAAGAAGCCGTCGGTTTCGCTTTCTTCATCCTTGCTTTGAAACAGGAACCGACTGCATGTATCTGGAGTGGGATATACCATTTATAGCTAGATAAGCATCTAACTGGAAAGTCTATGGGCAGTTTCACAACCATCCATGTTTTCAGGTCTTTGATTATCGTATGCAAAGTAGGATCAAGTCTTATTTACTTGTGTGTTGTCCAGATGACAGGGATCGTATGTCTTGGAAACTTTGCTAACTAAATATGCTTGCTAGAGAGAAGCAAATGGCCGACATCTTCCTTTTTTTTTTTTTTTGGAAAAGATTGTTTCAATTGTTAAAGCATTTAGCATCCTAATATTCCTGGAATATAGAAATCTGATGGAATATTTGGCTCTAATGGGTCTTTTACGTTTCTTTTTCCGCAATAGTTATATAAATCATGTTTTTTATGATGGCTTACAGGAGCATATTGTTAAAACCGGCTGTGGTTCTGTTTCAGTTTCCATTTTTGGGGACCAAGACAAGCCGGGTTTGATTACTTATCCTGATCTAGCTTTGAACCGTAAGTAAACTAGGATAGACTAAACACTGACCATAATGGCAATTTGTTCTATATGTAATTGCATTTACTTGACCTTGACCATTTGTCGGTGCCTCACATCCTGTTTAAGACTATTTATCATATATTGCAACCACTAAAAATTTGGCTATGTGATGTTCGTTGGAACATGTTTACATTCATTTTAATTGTTGCAACATGCTAGTTGCTTTGAAAACGAGTTATTGATATCTAAATAATCTTTTGTCTGCATGTACTTCCAAACAGATGTGTCCTGTTTCCAAGGATTGTTATTTTGTCCAGAAGCATTTTCTCTTCTGCTCCATAACTTCTGTATCTACCACATCAGCCCTCCTGGGCATGAGGTCTGAGCCATCCCTTGTTGCTTGACCACTGCTCATTGATAAATGGGGTGGGATCATTGTCACCAGATAATTGTGCCGTTTCTTATCTGGTACTTCAATTAATTCTAATGCAGTTCGGAGCTGCTATAGTTGGCCTTGATGAACCCTCTTTGTCAGTTGATGATTTAGCAGATCAGATTGCTGAAGTCCTCAATCATTTTGGGTAAAATCAAGGAAACTCATATGTCTCTCCTCTTATTCAGTTACTATTGCTTTGTAACCGTAGTTTCTTTAGTCTATTTCACCTAGTTAATTTATTTGTTTTTTCATTTTTCTCTAGAGGCAATCCAATAGTTGATGGGTTAATGTAATAAAATATAATGTTGAATTTGATTATATGCATGTCTCTCCAGACTTGGTGCGGTGATGTGTCTTGGGGTAACAGCTGGAGCTTATATTCTAACTCTGTTTGCTGTAAGTCATTCTTCTTCTACAACTCTATCTTGTTTCTGAAATCTTTATTAAGAAGTTGTATACTACTGCAGATTAAGTACTCGCACAGGGTTATGGGTTTGATTCTTGTTTCGCCTCTATGCAAAGCACCATCTTGGACAGAGTGGTTATGTAATAAGGTTTATCTTCTCGAGAAATTTCTTTCAGTTCTCCCCTTGTTACTTGTTTTCTGTACGATCGTGATTTTATTTTCTTGTAATGCTTAACTATATATTCAGGTGCTGTCTAAATTATTGCACATATGTGGAATGTGTGGTTTGATTAAAGAATTACTGCTCACGCGGTACTTCAGCAAGGTGTTTTGATGCATCCTTTTGGTTTGAGAATATATATGATTCGTTTCAGATGAACTGATGAGTTCATTGGATTTTCAATGATTTAACAGGTAGCTCGTGGCAGTGTGGATATACCAGAATCTGACATCATTCGATCATGCAGAAGAGTCGGTGTCCTGTTTCTTATCATTTCCATTTTATATTCCCTCGAACCACTTTCATCTAGCAATTACTAAAGTTCCATCAAACTCATTTTTTATCTTGGTTATATGCAGTCTTTGGGAGAGAGGCAGGGCCGAAGTGTGCTCAGATTTCTTGAAGCCATTAATGGGTAAGCTCTTCCACATTCAAGCCTTTAAACACAATCTATGGTTGTGTATATAGTGATTCATTATCTGGTTTTGAGCTACGACATTAAGGATGCGTTTAATCAACCGATAATGCTGCCAGCGGAAACATTAGTCTCTCGGTGACATCTTTTATTGATTGTCATAAGCTTCTCATAATCCTTACACAGTACACCCACAGGCAACAGTACACCATGTGTCACCAATTATACACATTTCTATCATTGCTTCCTTTGTCGCCCAAAGAGTTGTATCTCAATATCTCCTGTGTGGCAGGAGACCAGACATTACCGAAGGCTTGAGGAAACTTAAATGTCCATCCTTGATTTTCGTTGGAGACAACTCTCCTTTCTACTATGAAGCTCTCCACATGACATTGAAGTTAGACAGGAGATTCAGTGCCTTGGTTGAGGTACATTGCACTATAACCGCTTTCTCCTACAACTGTCTAAAAAGTGCACGGCGACCCATTCATGACATATCGTATCTGTTGTTTATGCACGCAGGTTCAAGAATGTGGGTCTGTAGTTACCGAAGAACGACCAGATGCAATGATGATACCGTTGGAATATTTTCTCGTGGGGTTTGGCCTCTACAGGCCGTCTCGACTCAACCTCGTCCCCAGAAGTCCTTTGAATCCAAGGAGCATTTCGTATGAACTTTTTTCACCAGAAAGTATGGGGTTGAAGTTAAAGCCAATCAAAACAAGAACCCATGCATAATTAGAACGGGTTGTGAATAGTGGGTAGCTAAAGGCTTATTTCTTTGGTCTTTTTCCCAGCGAATTATAGTCCAAGGTCCCACCACATAAGTCAAACAATTTTTTTATATATATAATAAATTAAGTCAAACAATTATGTGATTACATCGTGAAGAGTATGACCAAATCTGAGACTCGTGGATTTAACTCGAGTTAGACTCGTTGGACCTATAAAAAAATTAAATTATTTTATATTTTATACAATACACAATGTAAAAATTATTAAAATATTAAAGCTACTTTTCAGTTTTATATTAATAATTTTTAGCAATTTTTTTTAATCATAAGTTAAAATCTATCAATTTATATAAAATTAGTAACAAAAAAAACTATAATTATATATTTTTATATTAAATATTAAATATATTATTATAAAATAAAATTATTTCAATTCTAAAATATTATAAACTAAAATGATGGACTAAAGTATTCATTATTCAATCAATATAAGAAAAATATAAATATATTATTAATAGTGAAACCTCTAAATTAAAATCACTAAAACTTATTTATAATCAGGCATAATCCCTATGCTAAATAATCTTTGATATCAATCCGCATTTAAAAAAAATAGTTTTAGGTTTTAACTCTTCATTCACATAAAAATAGGAAAATATCTTAATTTTTTTTTCAAATATTTTGCACATGAACTTCTTTTCTAATTTTAACCAATCAACTGTGTTAATTATTATAATTCTTACCATTTATTTTTATAATAATTATTGATATTATTGTTTATATTACATATTATTGATTATTTTCATTTATTATTCTTATTATTGCTCAAATATATTTTATTATCTTTTCTAAAAAATTTTCTTGTTATTAATAATACATACTTCTTATTAATTTATTAATTATCACTTATTATTAATTTTATTTATAATTGATAATCAACATCATTGTTCTCATGCATCAATCATTAACTCTCAAACTATTTGAATTGAAGATCCATCTTGTATATTTTTTAGAAAATTGATTTGAAGAATGAAATAAATTATAGTTGTATAATTATCGTCAAACTTATTAATAATCGGCATCGATGCTTCTACACATCCAAAACTAGTTGAATTCAGCTTCAATTACATGTTTTGTGGCTAGATTGATATGAAAATTATGTTTAAGTAATGGTGGAAACTACTTGAAATTAAACTTGCACAAAAATGGCTTTTCTTAAAAAAAGAAAAAAAGAATTGCACAAAATTTGCACAAAATGCTCTTCAATTTATAAATAGAGAGAATCTTTTATCCGACACACAAATGATGGAATGATGTCATAAATTTCAAAGTAATACAGTACAAAATTCCTGTCTCCTCGTTGACGCACGTGGTGACCCCATCCCCCTCTACTTCTATAAATACCCCTTTCCTCCGCTACCTGCTTCTGTTCTGACACACCAGAAAACAGTGGAAAATCCATTCCTGACAAAGAAACTGTGGTACATGTATATATATATATATATTATATATATATATATATATATAGACAAAGCTCATATATGCACGTTCATCTGAGCGGTGTTCGGAGAGACGAAGCAAAGCTATGTCGTCGATCCGTTTCAAATTCAGGAGCGCCGTCAACTTTGATTCAATGGAGGTCGGAGATCGGGCGTCAATCTCCGTTCGAGAACTTCGAGCGAAGATTCTGAGAGGAAAGGCTTCGCAGCAAGGCTTCGATCTCGTGTTCTCCGACGCGGGTTCCGGTCTAGGTGTGTCAAATTCGTCATTCCCTTGAAATTCCTGCCATTTCGTTGAGTTGCCGTGTTTTCGTCTTCGTTTTCCTTAATCGTGATTTCATGTGCTGCGTCGGTGCACCGTGCATGCATTTTCAATTTCTTTTGATGAATAAAATTTCTGGTAATTAATTATGCGAGTTGGTTTTAAGTATTTTACTGGATATGTGGTTGTGATGTAGAATACAAAGGTGATGATTTCCAAATTCCCCGTGGATCCAGCGTCATTGTTAGACGAGTTCCCTGTGGAGCTGTGCCCGCGGCCCTGTGAGTTTCTTTCTTTATTATTATTATTATTAAAATTAATTAGCTAGTTTCTTCGGGATTTTCGCAGTATTTTTGAAGCGTCTCTATTTGAAATTTTGCATGCACGAGAGTGCTTGTCATATTCAGTAATGTTTGGGGTATTTCATGTTTAAAAATAGCAACATGATCTTGTCGTTTTACGACTGGAGATTTAGAATGTACGCTCGTGGTTTGGTAAATTTTTGTTTTGTGCTAATATAAGCGAGCATGTATTGGATTAGTGGCGCGATTATTTCGCTTAGATCATGGCCACTTATATTTTTCAATAGCATGGTCTGCTAGTTGGTTTAGATCAACACAAATGTGGTAAGTGGATGACATGAATTGGTGAATTAATTCTAGTTATACGACGCTTTGGTAGTTATCGATCAAAGAATTTAGTTGGTGCATTGACTTGTGTGACTCTATTGTTTTGGAAATTATCGAATAATTAAGTTATTGATGAGCATGTGGAAGCATGTAATTTGGAATCATCTGTTTGAACTATAGATTGATGAGATTATACTCTTGTGTTTTCGTAATTATCGAATAGTTTACTGATGAACACGTGGACACATGTAATTTTCCATCATCTGTTTGATTCGTAAATCGTTATGTGATTTGGTACATGATCACATCCTCTATTTTAACACATGTTGAAGTGAAAAGAAGGATGTTTGGCCACCAATATGAATCTAAAAGGTGTCGAATATATTTTAGTACTTTTGCAATTCTTTTGATTTATGACATCACATTTAGTTATTATCGTTGTTTGTGTAACGGAAATTCGATGTTTTGATGCATTTAGGATTTTCATTGAGTATGCCAAATGAAAAAAAAAACAAGATTAGCTTTCGCTGAAAAGTACTCATAACGAGAAGACACGTAATTCTAACCATATTTTTCCTTATTTAGCTTTTTCTCATATACATAATAATTCTCCTTAATCACGACCGTTTGCTTGCAAATGCCATGAGCTGTATATAATAATTGTCAGATTATAATAATTGTCAGATTGGTCCTGTAAGTTGTCTATTTTTATCCTCTAATTTGCCAAAGTTTGGAAGTCCTATAACCTTGATTTTGTTAGTTTTTAGTCCTATATCAAGACACAACATTTTCATTGGCTACCGAGTTGTAGAAATGTATATTCCACTTTCTGTTATTGGGAGAGACCATTTGGGAACAATAAATTCCCTTGTTGGTGGATCAATCAAAAAGTAGCGTTTGAGTGCAAAAATTTGCGATGAATTATTATCATTAGTTATAACTTTTTGATTAAATAGTAGACGCCGAAGTCGACAATACCAAGATATCTTTATGCTATAAGCCACTCGCTATTACTTTAGTTGTCTAGAAACGATAAATCAATACATTTATGCCACACGTAAAGATCAATTAGGTGTACTCCATTCATCTATAAACTCACGCACCTTCCCTTTCTCTGTGTGTAAATGTAATCCTTTCTTTTTCTTCTCATAATTCTCAAATTATTGTATGTCACTATACAGAGCAAATTTTTTGGTTAACTAATTTATTATTAGTGCAGGTCACCTCTTGAAGCTGTGAATGAGACGGAAGGATACTATACTTTGAATCCTGCTGTAAGTTGTATTGATATGAGTAGTTTGCATCTGTCACTTCTATTGTTTTTCTTCGGTTTCGATTTAACCCTGGTAGCACTTTTGTTTGAAATATCACCAAATTTCTATGTAATATCTCAATTCTTAGATTACTTTTTTGTTTGATTCAGATGCTGGTTCTTTGCATACATGGTTGCCTATTATTTTTCTCATCATCGCACATTCTTGTATCTACAGAAAGAACCGATTGATGAGTTGGATGACTTTGGTGCTGATTTGTTTCCCTTTAACAACGCAAACTTGCCTCCATCTGTTCAAGAAATTAAGAACAATGTAATGAACAAGGACATGGAAAACTTTACTGACTTGAGGTATATAGTCATCTATTAATTTTAAATTACATGTTTATCCTCTCTATGCTTATTTTGAAAAAGTGTTTTGAAGCTCTAATGCATTTTTTGTTGACTGATGACTTGTTACAAGACAGTATTCAACTTATAGTTTTTGATACAATTTGCCTTTTGATGATTTAAATTTTTTTTTACCTGAATTAGTTAGTACAAAATTATTTCTGTGAACATTTAGAGGTCATGAATTGTTGAAATGGATAGCATATATTCTCTTTTTAAATTTTTTTTCCATGTTGAAGGACAAGTAGTTAATTTATCAATCTAGTGAGTGACTTTCATATTAAATCTTTTGGCTTTCTTTGATTTTCCTATGGTTGTAAGCGGCACCAACGATGAGCTCGCTTGGATATTGTGTACGTCCTTTCAGCATATTTGGTTCTTGTAATGGAAAATGATAGTGTGTTTATCTACTTCCATTTAATTTGTTCAATGACCTACTTTTTTTATCTTGAAAAACAAAGTAGACCTCCTGTTTGTTTAATTGAAACTTGTGACTCTCCCTCTGATCAGTGATTACTTTACAATGCAACTCATGTTTCCATGAAAGAGAGGGTTGGTTTATCATGTTTTGTTTCTTGAGTCCTCTAGATTGTAAAATTCTTTTTATTGCCTTGGTTTGCCAGGTTAGACCACCAAAATCTTGCCACCAATAACCTCAGTGAAGCCATACTCGGAGGTTTGTTTTGCTCTGGTTACTTCTGCTTTTTTGGGTTAGGAATCTATCAATAATATGACATTACTTTCAGGTTCTACTCAAAACGGGAATGAGATAAATATTTCACTGGAAGCCAGAGTGGAAGAGCAAAGGAAGCAAAACAAGTATATATTTTGTTGTTTCTCCTTCGGTTTTACTAAATTTTCATAGAATTCTTATTCTTGCAGACCTGATTTTTGAGATGTTGTCACAAGGCTATCTAATTCCAATTTCATTTCCGTGTAAATTAGTAATTTACCTTTGGAACTGAAATGCACACTCTGCAAATATTACCTCAAGGATGCTGTGATGATACGTTGCTGCCATCATAGCTTTTGTGAAAATTGTGAGTACCAACAAGTTCTCTCTTAATATGACTACCTTTTGATGTTGGTTGAAGAACACTGCAAGTACTGAGAAAGATGATTACTTCTGGGGATTCACGATCATCTGTTAAATGTTCACACTTTACCAAGTTGTTTTCATGTGCTGGAGTTTTTTCATAATAATTATTATAAGATTTATTTATACAGAATTATGTGTTGGTTGTTCAGGTATTAGTCGGGTGCTTGTTGAGAGAGGAAGGTGCCCAAAATGCTTTTCTGACCAATGCAGCGTAGGAGATCTACTACCAAATTTATCACTTCGAAAAGCAATTAGACGTTTCCTTGAATATCAGGTGCTTGTCTCTGGTTTAGAGAATCACGACTTGCAGAAACACGTGCCAGGTGGATAGCTTGTTTTTTTGCCAAATTTTGATGGACATTCCTTGGGATGGTGCATAATTTTTTTATTTTGTACATACAGATGGAGAATCTGGAATCCGAGCTGAAGGCATTTATTGTGCTCATAGAGTTGTCAAAAGGGAACTGGAAGTTCCTCAGTCTCCTGCTGCCACTGGGAAAGGATCAAATCAAGTTTTTGAATCATATTATGAGCAACAGCCGCAAAGAAATGTGCCATTTGCAGACTCTGGTAATCATGACAGCTTAGTAGGTGATAACGATATAAAATCTGCCTTTCAATGGCAGAAAGCCAAACAAGTAGATAATGTAAGAGGCAGGTATCCTCATCATGATAACATGCAGAGAGGATTTGAAGATGTCACACCTTCAATGACTTTTCGGCTGGAAAATCAACTTGTTATTCCTCAAGTTAAAGATCATGATGAAGGTACTTGCCTCTGCATGATGTATGAATTTTCTGTGTGTAGGATATTGCTGAAGGGTGAAGCTTTTGGATGGTCTCCTTGTTATGGAACTGTTTCCATGATTCTGTCTCTTCTACTTTTTATGTTAAGAAGTAGAATGGACAGTTTCATAGATAGGAACTTATGATACTGTCTGTCTACTTTTTATGCTAAGAAGTAGACTGGACAGTTTCATTGATAGGACCTTGTCTGCTATATCCATTTGTTTCTTTTGAGCGTACAGACCCCTTTTTTTGTGGAAAAGCATATGGACCTTTTCTAATATAAGGCATAGTTGCTATAATCAGCCGAGTATATCTGAGGGTTAAATAAAACCTTGAAAGGCAATTATACCACTATACTGTACAAAACACCTTTTTCCAAATATGCTATGCAAATAACTTATTGAGCAAAACAATGGAATCCAGGTGAGGGTTTGTGGTGACTGCTGATGTTATATTTATTTTAGAGGCTATGAATGCCAAAATTTATTACACCTTTGTAAAAACTCCCTTTTTATCTGCTTTCCTCAGGCTTGTGAGGCTAATCATCTTCGATGGATCTGATAGCATCTGCACACTCGATTTTATAGCCCTTTATTCATAAGTTTTACTCACCTTTTTTTCCTTCACCAGCTCCCGCCCCCTACTTGACATTTGTGAGTTTTTGCTTTTAAATTACAGCTGATTCTAGTGCTAAGAGAGAAGAGGAATTCTGGATTGACAGAGAAGGTAAAAAAATGCCTTATATCGACTCTGTAATCTATATCAGCTAATTATTATTATTATTATGTATACTGACTTGTGCGATGGTGCCATTAATTTCAGGTGGAGATATAAATTTTTTGGCTCATGGTGAACACAATGAGGTAAACTTTACAGACCTCGACTTGTGAGTATCATCTCCTGAATTAAATTCTATAGAAATGTTATGTGCTAGAACCATTCGGAGCCTAAACGATGAAATAAAGATTCATAATGACCCCAATCATTCTTTATTTTCTCTTTTGAGAGAGGAGTAAACTATATATGGTGTTTTCTGAACTGTCAGAGTTTTCTCTCTTCTTTGTCTTCATTAGACACTCTTCAATATATGGTGGGAATGCAATTGAAATTCATTGAATTATGCTTCTTGGTCCAAGGTCTTTGCTAGGAATTGTTTTAAGTTTTTATTGACAGTGCATTGTTGGTGTTCAGGGGATCCGTACTTGTTTGACATGTGGTTCGCCTGACCATCTCATGAGAGATTGCCCTACTTCTAATATAACTCCCATGTTTCAGCCAGGTATAGTCAGTTTTTTTTGTCTCCTGCTCTTTTTACAATTGCCTGTTTAATTATATCACCACTTAATTTTAGGAAATTTTGCATTTAATGGAGGCATGCGAACCTATGGCCCCCCCTACATGAGTAATTCTACAATTCATCCTTTTAGATCATATGCAAATATGTATAGTAATCGCGGATTGATGCCATTCAATGCATACATGGCCCCAGCGGCACCGTATGCAATCCCTCCTTATATCTGTCCCATGTTTGGTGGTTCCTTTGTTCCTAGGTAGGTTTGCTGGTTGTTACTCATATCTTTTCCTCAAATCTTCCGCAAAGTTGGCATGTGCAACATTTGACACTGACTATATGTGGCAGTGAAAATTTGAAGATGGGAAACATGGGACCGCCTTGCCATTCTGAGGTTTTTGGGCTTCAACGCTGCAAAAATAGACAGAAACATTCAAATGAAAATCTGCCAAGGTAAGCTTTCGATGATATGCCTCAGCGGTGGTTAAATCTCTTATGCAGGTGCTAAGGTTTTTGTCTCTTCTCCTTTTCAATGAGTGAGAATTGATGACCAGAAGTTGCATCAATCTTCATATGTATGACCTTGGTTACAGGAACTTGTACTTCATGCATTTGTTCTTTCATTAATTTACCTTAATCTTCTGTTCCTTTCCTTGGTATGTCCTCTGCAAATATAAATTTCTAATTTGAGATATTGTTTATCAGACAACAATTTTCTGGCGACAAAAACTTTATTCCTGAGGTCTATCGTTATAAAAATCCAGAAAGAGCACATTTTTACAAGTCACCAAAAGGGAAAGAACTTAGCATGGGTCTCATTGGGGGGAGCTTCACTCGAAGATCAAGGAAGAGAAGTCAACATGACAAATATCATGATTCTGTTGATCGCTACGCTGATGATAAACGTAAGAAAAGATATGACTCCTCTTATGGTGGAAGGCAGAAGAGGTTGTATCATTCTCGGAGGTCGAAATCAAACACAGAATATCCGACCAGAAGTTCTGATCAGCCTAGCAAAAGGAGAGACAAGCATCATTATGGAGAGTCGAAGTACCATGAGAGAATGGGATGCTGTGAACCGAGTGATCGTCAAAAAGGTTTTAAAGGGAGAGTCTGAGTCTGAGTCCGAGTCTGACATCAGTCACTCTCAAAGTCTGGTTATGAACTGTGTTGATTGGGGGAGGAGTTACAAAGAGAGGGATGTAGGCCATGATTCAAGGCATTCCAGACACAGTCCAAAGCACTCAAAGAGATAAGCATCATATGACGTGTGAGATGTTACATGTTTCTTTGAATATCTTCACACCAGCAAAAAAGAGTATACTAGAAAAATTATTGGAACTTGATTTCCGAGCTAAATATTGTGTGGTTGAAGTTTGGGAAAGATAGAATATGGCTATTTACAGGCTATTCTTTCAACAGGTACATGAGTATATCCCATCGGTTGGATGTAATTGTAGCTAAATAATATATATAAATAATCTGTTTACCTACAGTTTGACGCAAGAAATACATTGAAGTCATAGTTCCCAACTTTAACTTGTAACCTTTGTCGGCTGTACCATCACAGATAGTTTGCTCTAGTATATACCTTGTGAGATTAATATCTTCTGTTTTTTTCTCTTTGTTGATCATTTCTGACTGACGTCCTTCTCGAATGTGAGGTTTGGATGCTGGCATAAACTTTTGCCAGAGCTGTAGCAATTGAAAAAAATACTGTATGGATCTTTACACGTTTCGTGTCGAAGCTGTTGAAGGTATGTCTTTTTGCCTTTTTAATTTTTAGGTCGGAAGGAGTTTAACATGAGACTTAGTCACGACGAGGCCAGATGACGAAGATGGGCGACCGAGTATTTTTTTATTAGGCAATTATTTGCATGTTTGTTTAAGCCATATTTTGCTGTTCATTCTAAATCCTTGGAGCTGCTGTTGTCAAGAAAGGTATTAGTAAAGACCATTGGATGCAATCCGGGGGGGGATAATTATTAGTGTTGTGCTCAGACAACATTATGGCTTATTTGTGTATTATGTGCAGGATTTTAGACAGTAAGTTAGATCCCTTATTAATAATGTTCATGTGTCCTCCAGAACGTAGCTTTTCATCGGCAAATGCCATAGAAGTGGCGTTCACTGGCTTTTGCCGCCAAAGGACTAGGGAAATTCACTTGCACAATCCCTGGTGCTTGTGTTGCTAGCATGGTTTGCTGTCGTGGAAAGCCCCAAGAACGGCGGCTCTGCGCCAAACTCAATATTTTAAAATTTCTATAGTAAAAGAAGTAAAAATATTCTTTTCAAGTTCTTCGACGACATCGTGATTCTCCTAAATTTGCTTCCTTTATGTTGGTGTTCCAATCATCCCATCTTTGCTGAAAACCATAAACATCTTTGCTGAAAGCCCATCTAAGTCGAATCATTCGAATTAGAAAGAAATACTTGACACGTTGTAGAGTAGTCATGGTTTTTTTTTCATATTTCAAGATGTATTTCAATATTTTGTTTCAGATTTGATGAGTATCATTTATTTAGAAATTTATAGATGTGAGTATACACATCCGGCTGCGTTTACTTTAATGAAAATCTAAGGATCTAAGATTCAGTTTTTTAACATCGAAACCCATTGGAATTTGCGAATCTTGGGGATTCCTCTTACCAAAATGGTGATCGGACATAAGAGTATTACTGTTTGGTCAGATTTTTGATAAAAATTTGAATCAAACTATATGTCATCAGTTTTTAAAATTTTCAAACTAAACGAAACCATTAAAAAGTAATAATCAAACCAAGAATTTCCGTTTGATATGGTTTGAATGATCAATTTTAAATTTCAGAGTTTTATGAAATGAGTGAAATTTTATTTGATTATAGATTATAATAATTACATTTGTCATAAATTAAAATACTTATACATGTTACAAAGTTGTGTAATTTATATATAAAAAATTAAAATTGTAGAAATATGATTATGTTTATTTGGACTTAAATCTACCACAAATAAATAATTGAAATCTAATTATAACAAATATTCTCCCTAAAAAAATATTAATTTTTAATAACCAACCGTGGCCCCCGTAAGTCTGAGACCCAGCATGGACCTTAATTCCAGAAAGTTACTTTTATTTCATTTCTCATAAACGAGTCTCCTGGCTGAACAATAGCCTTTGAATTGGACAACGGCGTCGTTTTAATCAAGGAAATGGTTCTCACAGAAGCAACTGCAGTCGCGGGAGATGCCGCTAGCAGTAGCAACGCAGATATCAAGCCCGGCGGCGGCGTACGGCGGTTCCCGTTGGCGGCGCAGCCAGAAATAATGAGAGCCGCGGAGAAGGACGACCAGTATGCTTCCTTCGTCCACGACGCTTGCCGCGATGCCTTCCGCCATCTCTTCGGTGTTTCCCTAATTAATATCTATGAGATATATAAATTCAACCTTAAATGGTGTCGTGTCTAAGTTTGTTTGTATTGAAATTACAGTGTTTATGATTCGCCATCGAAGCTTCAATTCCTTGTTACTAATCCACTTTATATTAATCTTCTTGTGCTGTGGTCAGAATTTTTTTTCTATCTTGTTTCAGGTACAAGAGTTGCTGTTGCATATCAGAATGAGGTTTGCCTCTTTTCTTTTTCAGCTTGTCTCCCAAGGTGAAGTTTAAAATGCTGGAGTTTATGAAACTTCTTTTTTTTTTGTCTGTATGGAATTTAATATTCATGTAATTGTAAATGCCCGGGGGGATGAGCGTAGGGCTGTCAACCAAAATCCAGAAATACTAGAAAAACAAAATTTTCATAAAACTCAGGTTAACTCGACCTGATCATGACTGGTATTTAATCTGGCGGATTACTTTCTCTCTCAGTACGTTTCGTGGTTAAATCATTTCATTAGACAAGCTAAAATTGGCTTGTTCATTTACACTCCTTGGCAATGGAAACTATGGCCAATGCTTCTATGTGCCATATCTAAATGAAGTATGCAAAGCAAAGGGGACAGAGATGAAGACTTCCATTATGGAAAAATGCACATTGTAATTATATTTAGTCAAGTGATAATAATTCCCCACGGTTTCCATCCTCAGATCTATTCTTGAGCTAGCATGCAGAATTATATTTTAATCTGGCCGTTGGAAGTTATATGAATGGATTGACTGCCTTTTTACTCAAGATGATGATGTCATTCATGTAGAGGTATAAAATTAAATCACTTGACATCGTCCCAACCTAGATGTGGCCACATCAAATTAAGTTCTTGATATTTGGTTGCTTTTATGATGTGGTATTGTTTTTTCCTATCACAGACCAAACTTTTAGGGCAGATGCTTTATTTTTTGTTGACAACTGGAGCAGGGAAGCAAACTTTAGGAGAAGAATATTGTGATATCACTCAGGTGTGTATTTTTTTTCACTTTATGCTTTCTTATTTGTGCTAAGTTGTAGCGCCCTTACCCGAGCCACTACTAAACAAACTAATAAACATGCAACATTAAACTTAATACCAACAGTTAAACAGCGGAAACCAAATACTTAATCATCTTACAACCCAAATGAAAACAAAACAATAACGACAGTCTTAAACATTAATACAACCATAACAAATACATGATTCTGAACGAGAAAACTATAAACCACAGAAAACCTCCACTGGATCACCACCGAAAACCCAACTGCTCTAGCCACTGCCCTGGTCGTCCGAACCGTCCAACCTAAGACCTGCACCGTGGAATGGGGTGCCCAAGATGAAAACAAGGACGTGAGCGATAATCGCCCAATACGAGAATGTACGAGTATACAAACTGATATGATGCATGCAAAATGCAATATGCTCGGATATCAAGGATCAAGTCAAGAATCTCATGCTCAGTCTAGAGGCGCCTGAGTGTGTAGTCTCTGATCTGCCCTAGGCATGTTTTGGCTCCCACACTCATCATCAAGACGTGGACCTGCAATGTCCAGGTCATCAGAGCCCGCGGGTCCCGTCGGACACTGTAGCTCTCGATGCCCCATCGTCCACAATACAGAATAGGGCTGACCGGTCCCAACAAACGAGGTATATCTCAAAAGATATCAGGCTCAACATGATATGTCATGCATAATATGCCAAAGCAGTAAAACATGTATCATGCAACAGATAAATATGTAGCATATAAGTGTGTATACTACGCTTGGATATCTCAGTCAGTACATCACGTACCTCACTAAAACAATCTGACAGAAAGCTCTGAACCTAAACAATACCAACATAAAGAAATCACTAACAAACCAGAACAAACATGCTACAAGTTCTCCCTAATGATCCTTAAATCACTATCTAAGGATTTAGGATTATACCTGCGTCCGTCGTCAGCCCGCTGATGATGTCTCGATCTCAGTACACCGACTCTCCTCGAGTCGACACTAGCTCCGAAACTTCCCGACACCAAAGTGCCCTAGAAACTGGCTAGAAAACCTAAGGTACAACTAGAACTCTCTCTGAAGAATACGGTGAAGGAAACAAAAGAATCGGCTTCCATTTATAGGCTGCATCCGCACTATTTCAGAAAATCCGAACCAATCTTATCTGCCACGTGTCAGAATCTCATTGGTCTAGTTGGATTTCTCGAGATAATGTAATCCGAAGTAGGTCGGGTTATCCATTTAAAATTCGGTGGATACCAACACCTTAAACCCGAATTATCAATTCCTTAATAATACTAAATTAACAACTCATTAATTATGTCTTAATTAATACTTCATTCAAAATAGGGATTCGGGTCATTACATTCTCCCCTCCTTACAAAGATTTCGTCCTCGAAATCAAAACTGAAGTACAATACAACTGAATAAAATACAACTCAAAACAAATGAGGATACTCTGAGCGCATACGACTCTCTAACTCCCAAGTCGCTTCTGCAGTACCTCGGCGTTGCCATTGCACTAGAACAAGTGGGATGGTCTTGTTTCTGAGCTTTTTCTCTTTCCTACCCAGGATTAAAAGCGGCTGCTCGACATAAGTCAAGTCTTCTTCAAGTTGAACATTTGTCGGACTAAGAACGTGCGACTCATCTGCTACATACCGTCGTAGCAACGATACATGAAAGACATTATGAATGCTGGACAAATACGGCGGTAAAGCCAATCGATACGCCAAATTTCCAACACATTCCAAGATCTCAAAAGGTCCGATGAATATTGGGGCTAATTTTCCCTTGAGTCCAAATCTCATCACCCTGCGGAACGGTGAAACTTTAAGGAAAACTTTTTCCCTTGACTGAAACTGTAGAGGTCTACGCTTGGTATTCGCATAACTCGATTGACGATCTTGTGGAGTTTTAATCCTCTTCTTGATCAATTCCACTACGTCAATCGCTTGCTGCACTAATTCAGGTCCTTGCACTTGTCGTTCTCCTACTTCGTCCCAAAACAATGGAGTACGACAACGTCTACCATACAATGCTTCGAACGGAGCCATACCAATGCTACTGTGGTAGCTATTGTTATATGCAAACTCCACAAGCGGCAGATGATCATGCCATGCTGGTCCAAAATCCAAAGCACAAGCACGCAACATGTCCTCGAGTGTCTGAATGGTCCTCTCAGACTGAACATCGGTCTCTGGATGATAGGCAGTACTCAGACTCAAAGTCGTTCCCAACGCTTTTTGAAAACTTCCCCAGAACCTTGAGGTAAAGCGTGGATCTCTATCACCGACTATACTTGTTGGCACACCATGATATCGACCCAAGCTTCAGCAACATCAGCATTCTCGTCTCCGGTCAACGGTGGAGGTCCAATCTTCATGAAATCCATAATGTTGACACGGTTCCTACGTCTCCTTTCATCATGATCTCGGTGACGCCTTCCGTCACGATCTCTACGACGATGTTCTCGGCCAGCCTCATCGTCGCCATAACGGCCATGTCCCACACTACCGTGACTGCTTCCATCTCCTGACATCTGAAAGGAAACTAAAATCAACCTCTAAATCCTCAAAACAAAATTACTAATGTCCCAAAAATCTTTGCATGCTCTGATACCACCAAATGTAGCGCCCTTACCCGAGCCACTTCTAAACAAACTAATAAACATGCAACATTAAACTTAATACCAACAGTTAAACAGCGGAAACCAAATACTTAATCATCTTACAACCCAAATGAAAACAAAACAATAACGACAGTCTTAAACATTAATACAACCATAACAAATACATGATTCTGAACGAGAAAACTATAAACCACAGAAAACCTCCACTGGATCACCACCGAAAACCCAACTGCTCTAGCCACTGCCCTGGTCGTCCGAACCGTCCAACCTAAGACCTGCACCGTGGAATGGGGTGCCCAAGATGAAAACAAGGACGTGAGCGATAATCGCCCAATACGAGAATGTACGAGTATACAAACTGATATGATGCATGCAAAATGCAATATGCTCGGATATCAAGGATCAAGTCAAGAATCTCATGCTCAGTCTAGAGGCGCCTGAGTGTGTAGTCTCTGATCTGCCCTAGGCATGTTTTGGCTCCCACACTCATCATCAAGACGTGGACCTGCAATGTCCAGGTCATCAGAGCCCGCGGGTCCCGTCGGACACTGTAGCTCTCGATGCCCCATCGTCCACAATACAGAATAGGGCTGACCGGTCCCAACAAACGAGGTATATCTCAAAAGATATCAGGCTCAACATGATATGTCATGCATAATATGCCAAAGCAGTAAAACATGTATCATGCAACAGATAAATATGCAGCATATAAGTGTGTATACTACGCTTGGATATCTCAGTCAGTACATCACGTACCTCACTAAAACAATCTGACAGAAAGCTCTGAACCTAAACAATACCAACATAAAGAAATCACTAACAAACCAGAACAAACATGCTACAAGTTCTCCCTAATGATCCTTAAATCACTATCTAAGGATTTAGGATTATGCCTGCGTCCGTCGTCAGCCCGCTGATGATGTCTCGATCTCAGTACACCGACTCTCCTCGAGTCGACACTAGCTCCGAAACTTCCCGACACCAAAGTGCCCTAGAAACTGGCTAGAAAACCTAAGGTACAACTAGAACTCTTTCTGAAGAATACGGTGAAGGAAACAAAAGAATCGGCTTCCATTTATAGGCTGCATCCGCACTATTTCAGAAAATCCGAACCAATCTTATCTGCCACGTGTCAGAATCTCATTGGTCTAGTTGGATTTCTCGAGATAATGTAATCCGAAGTAGGTCGGGTTATCCATTTAAAATTCAGTGGATACCAACACCTTAAACCCGAATTATCAATTCCTTTATAATACTAAATTAACAACTCATTAATTATGTCTTAATTAATACTTCATTCAAAATAGGAATTCGGGTCATTACATAAGTAGCTTAGCAAATCTTGTCTATGATTCAAGTTTATGTTACTATAATCACATCTTTGTCCTACTCATGTACCGCCATCCCCGATGGATCTTTTAGTTTGAACTATTATTATCTGTAGGTTATTGCTTAATTTATATTTTAATCCACACTCATCAATCTTTATATTTATGCTTTAATAGGTTGCAGGACAATATGGACTTCCTCCAACCCCAGCAAGGCGTTCTCTTTTTATTTTTTATCAGACAACATTTCCATATATTGCAGAACGTATCAGGTTTTTTTATTGTTTCCATCCAATATTTTTTTGATGGTCCATTCTTGATTTCTTTGGTTATTTAATACATAAATGATTGCATTACTAATCATTCCGGAACTGTAGCACGCGGATTGCTGCTCGAGGAATAACCATGGCCGATGAATTACATGGTGATCTCAATGATGACGGAACTATCTCAAACAGTCAAATCCAGTCATCTTCGGGTGCTGAAAATTCATCATCTTTAAGTTCAAGAGTATTTGTTTCAGCTTTATCAAGATTGAAATCCCGAATCACTGGAATGTGGTCGACTGCTGTGCAGAGATGGCCCTCGGTGTGCACTTTTCCTTAAAAATTACTCTTCCTTGTTTACATGTAATAATTTTTTGCTAAGGTAAATATATATGGAATGAGTTTCTGCTATATAACTTGAGTTTGTTGCTTATTCAAATACAAAAGCTCAACTTATGAGCAGTGCATTGTGCTCCCCTCGCATCATCTCTGCCCCTTGTTTCTGTAACTATTCTTCTCAACAATGTTGTCCTTTAACTGATCAATTCAGGCATTTCCTTAGGTACGTGAGCTTTTTGCACTGGTACTCCGGATGAACCTCATGTTCTTTTATTTTGAAGGTAAAATAATCTACTTTTTTCATTAGTAGGTCCTTCTTTGAGGGAATACTGATTTTTTCAATCTTATTATCTTTTTCCCATGACAGGCTTATATTTTCACCTATCAAAGCGAGCTGTTGGGATTCGTTATATGTTTATTGGTAAACCAACCAATCAACGGCCTAGGTATATTTATCTATTCGCGCTCGCTTTCTGTGAGAAAGGCCTTTGTTAGAGAGACCTACCACAGTTTTGTTTTTTTAGCTTCTGAATAGATTTTCTGAAACCTTACCTTCAAATTTTGGCACTAGATGTTGATTATATACATAATACCACTTTTACGTGTTGACTCATTTTTGTCCTTGCCAATTGCTTAATTCTTAAGAGTAGAGAATCATGATGTGTGTTTTAGCATTGTTGTGATACAATACATCAATGTATTAGCATGTGATTATTGGTTTTCTTTGATGTTAAGTGTTAATTACTCTTTTTTGCTTTACATATATTTATCTGGGATGACATTGATCACTTGTAGCTCATCTGACACAAAGATTTCAAGTTTGGGACGATGTCTCGAGTTCAAAACCTTATTACTTGACAAAAAAAAAAAATTATCTGGGGGGACATCAAGCTGGAAATTTATGTCCCTTTATTTTTTAACATTGTTTTGAGAAAAAACTTCGCTTCAGTTTGTATGTGGCACGGACCAACACTTGCATCGACATATTTCATGAAAATCTAGTTCATAGTGTAAGAGAGGACACTATTTACACTTACTTATTTAAGCATGTGATTTACGTCGTTGATCACGTGCCTACATTCTAAGGACCATTTTCCTTGATTGCATTTTGAATTTTATTGGGTTTAACAGATTCCATTATGCTTCGCTTTATCGGCTTCCAGCCTCAGATATTGCATTTCTTTGGACAGATATCAAATATTGGGAGTCTTCCTCCTGGTTCAGCTATGCATCATTGCTGCAGAAGGATTACGGAGAAGCAATTTATCCTCTTTTGCGACGTCATTACAGCAAACTTCTGTTGGCTCTTATCAAACTCCAGCAGGTTCTTGATCACATTAGATATGTCATGATTTACACCATTTATCATTCTAGTTTTACCTTTTCAGGCATAAGATTGTTTTTTTTTTTTTGTGTGGTTTTTTTTCTTTTTGATTGTTAAAACTGTGGATGAATATTCTTCCTTTGTTAAGCAAATTGATCTATCTCAACTGTTGACTTGACTTGCTTGATATTTCTGGATGATGGTGTCACAACCTCCTGTCCGGAGACAATTAGATTATATAAATCCATATCTAAATATCCTATCCGGAGGACCATTATTGAAATTTTATTTTGGTTATGCTTTAAGTTTTATTTTTTCAAGGTTTAGTTAGAGTTCCCTGATGCTGCTTTGAGTTTTTGCTGGGATTGAGCCATCATCTTCTGATTATGTCTAGAACTTCTGCATATTGATACTGGCAGGAAGAGGTTTGCCTGTCTTAAACGAGGAAGGTAATTTAATTACCGAGGATTCTGCAAAGAGTAGTTGGATTTCAGAATCAGCATCAACTTCAGAGGTACATGTCTCTCAATTCTAGATCTGCAGTTCCTCTCCCCTTCTCTTTTTCATTTTCTGGCACCTGTGTGATGTGTATTTGTGTGTGTATGCTGGAATCGAGTACTTTGGTTGACTTCATCAGAAATTTGCATTGATTGTGTTGAGCTTTTGCCATCATTTGAAATGGTTTTCACAGTGGTAGCTAGCGTGAATTGCAACAAATGTGACATGCTCTACTCCATTGATGTGAAAATACTGAAGTAGATATTGAATGATTGTGTGTATTTCAGTCTCAAGTAAGTGGAGTGACCAAATGCACGCTTTGCCTCAGTAACCGGCAACACCCCACATCCACTCCCTGTGGTCATGTTTTTTGCTGGTATGAACTCCGAAATACACACCGTTAGTTGAACCAAGCTTGGTTGATATCCATAATCTTTCATTATGGCATTTTTCAGGAACTGCATCATGGAATGGTGTAACGAAAAGCCTGAATGTCCTCTCTGTCGCTCGCCGACCACTCATTCGAGTTTAGTTTGTTTATATCATTCTGATTTTTAGCTCATCTAATTAGTGAAAATGCTATTCAAACAGATAAATCCATAAGGGTTTAGCCTCTCTTTAAGGTGCAAAAAGACCACGATTCACCACCGGTGGACTTTATTTTATTCATATTATTCGTTTTTTTGTGATTTATGGTCGGACTAAGTGTCGAGAAACGAATTATGGCGTTACTCTATGATATTTGGTTAATCCTTGTGGCAGTGTAGTAGTATATGTTGGCAGTGTGTGATGTGACAGTGTATTCCTAACTTTTAATATATACTAATCATGATGACATCATTCTTATGTCACAATGCAACATGCCTTATTTTATATCTTGGACATAAAATCATCAGCAATTTTGATAGTGTCCAAAATATTACATGATAATGTAGATAAGTAAATTGACACTTTTTTATGTCATTCGCATGCCATTAGAGCCATGATAGAGTGTGTGTGAGATGTCAATTCTTTCAAAAAAAAAAACATATTATCGATCGTTTTTAATAAAGGAAAAAATACTTATTTATTTATTTAATAAAATTGCAATTAAAATTTATTATAGTAGACTTCATGCTCAACTGTGGGCACCATTTTGCCATAGGCGGAGCAACAGTCTTTGTCGTCCGGGCTTGGTCCTAAATGTTTTCTAAAAAAATATATGTAATTTTGGATAAATTTAATATTAGTTCGGATTTATCAATTTAAAATATTAAAAAAAATTAGAGTTTAAAATTTTAATCCGCGTATAATCGGATTTTTAGCTCCACCACTGTATTTTGCTCGTTTCTGATTGTTTCCAAATTGTCAAGCTGCGTGTATAAAATATATGTATACCTCAAGCTATGGAAACGAATATGTTTTTATCTCATACATTTGAATTTGCAAAAGGACATGATCAACTGTGTAATTTTGACCGTGCCTAATAAATAAGAAATATAATGGTTAATGAATAACATGGAAAAAGTCTTGAATATGTATCTTGTAAGACGGTCTCACAAATCTTTATTTGTGAGACGGGTCAACCCTACCAATATTCACAATAAAAAGTAATACTCTTAGCATAAAAAGTAATATTTTTTCATGGATGACCCAAATAAGATATCTATCTCACAAAATACGACATATGAGACCGTCTTACATTCATAGAGCAGAGTCAAAACTCTTAATTCAAGGGCTACGTTGGCGATACATATTTATTCACAATAGCCAACACAATGTATTACATGAAAAATTATAGACGGTCGCTTCATCGCAACCATCTTAATAATAAAGCAATCGATCCCAAAATTATATTTATTTATTTTCGAGCATCCTCGCATTAAGAAAATCGCCTTATTTCATAACATTGATGTGATTAACTCCCTTCATTTTTTTTTTATTGATCTATGGAGTCACATAGAGTGGAGGGGATTATGCTCTAAGCACGCTAATTAATATTTAAATGTGAGTGGCCGGTTTCACACTAAATATATCATTTGATTTGTTAATAATGGTAATAATTAATAAGCATAGATTTGGAGCGGAGTGGAGTGGGCGCATGTACCAATTTGAGGAGATGATGAGGTGAAAAGTTTTGACCGATTATTAATTAATCAAGATTTGTCACACTCACAAGGGATTTTAACATCCATTGACTTGGACATTACAAGGAAAAGATTAAGACAAAAACTTTTGGTTTTCCAAAAAATTTGAAAGTCTTTGAAAATTATTACACCATTCGATGTGCCCACCAACTTAACTTTTGGGTTTTGCCTCCTCATTACCACCAAAACTAACAACTCGATAATGAGGTTTTTACCACTCGAGTCGACACTCCACAAAAAAAAAAAAATATATTTTTTATTTATATATAAAAATTGTAGATTGTAGGTTAAATTCTTTGAACTCCATGTCATCAATTTGTGCGTCTTTTGCTTAGAACAAGTAATCACAATACTCGAACAAATTAAAATTTGGTGTAAAGACGAACTTTGTCTTTTTCTACCAATTATCGGACCTTTTTTTTTTTATTTTCTTTAATGCGACAAGGATAAAGAAATATGTCTCGTCTTCATCATGGATAATGGTCACTTGAATTTTAACAAGGTTTCCAAACATACAAACCGAATGGTCTGCATGCGTTAAATTTTATCGGGTTGACTACTGTCAAGGGAGAGTTTATCATTTGGTGTGAAAAATCCAATTGTATATTCTTGTTTCATCTAACATTTAAAAATGATTAGATTTATATATTATCGAGCCAGACCGTTAAACAAGCTATTATTAAGTCGAGCTCGATAATTAGCTTTCCTAGCCTTTTACACAGAGTCTGAATTAAACATCGGATAATTCTCGCATCCGTTCACCTGTTTAGCAAGTGTAATTAGCATAAACTTTTAAACAACCTAAATAACAAAAAACAATTTCCAAACAAACTGTAAGTGGACACCATTTAAGTAGTTGGAGGAGAGATAGGTAATGGGAAAAGAGTGGGATTTCCACACACAAAATTTGGGGGGAAACAAGTGTTAATTAGTGCAATCACTGCACGCTCGAGACAGACAGCCCCACTATTCGTCTCGCTGCCTCTTGTCTCCTCTATCGACTGCCATTATACAAGTGCTGCACGCCTACACTACATTTTGTAACCATCCCTTGTACAACCATCCACACCTATCAAAACTATATCATTTTCACCACTTTTGGCCTTTGCTTACGCTTGAATTAATTAGATGGGCAAAAAAAACAAAAATCTAAGTTTCAATTCTGTTAAATATTTATACAATGTCTTATCTTTGACACGAACCAATGAGATAAGAATTAAAAAATTTAGATGATTTCTCGATTTTTAAAAAAGAAAAACGTTTGATTTGACTCGAATCAATACTAACATTTGTTGCATGTATATATAAAGGAAAAAAAATTCTTCTTTTTTTAAAAAAAAAATTGGAAGTAGAAAGAAGCAGTCTCTAAAAATAACTTCAATAGGAGATTCATAAAAATTAGCAAAATGGGTGAAAGCGTGTCTGCTGCATGTATTATATGCAAGTATTCACATCAATGTGGCCCCCATTTTTGTCACGCCCTCCAATTAATATTTTGCTACTAACATTATTATTATTATTATTATTTTATTTATTTATATTATAGCATTATTTTGTTTAAACAAAAAAAGAAAAGAAAAAGACGCGCATGCTTATATATGAAACGTGGTGCTGCATCCCGTATTGCAACAGTTGGTACGTACTAGTTCCACCCTACTCCCAATTATCTCACTCTATATTCGTTGTTTTTTTAAGTATACACGAATTTGGCAACGAGTGAACATGGATAAAAATAGATAATCTAATTAGAAATTGGATAAAATATATCAAAATGTCTCTGAAATTATACTTGAGTTGGTGGAACAAGTGAATATTTGATCAATAATAATTTTTTTATTCTCCGTATCAATATTTTCTCGGATGAGCTTGTTGCATAAGATTTCCTCAGTGATGTTCACATGATTAGCTCGATTTACAGGTTAATGCGTCAGTCAATGAATTTATATTATATGTATATTATAAACTCAATATATATATATATATATATATATATATATATATAGTTTTGATATGTTACACACTTATGTGAGCGTCGAGGATATGTTACTCACATATTTGATGTAACGCTGCACATTTATCATTCATGCTTATATAAATACCAATGAAATGACTTGTATATATTGTACGTGGAGACGGTTTAGTCCAAGAAGAGAGCCAACTTTACGGATTATTCCTTCCTACCCTTACAGGGTTCCTGCAGGGATACATCCAAGGGACAGAATTTTTTCTGGCCCAATTTTTTTTTTCAAAAATTTTTTCCCCATGAGATTGAATCCAGCCATTGATCCTTGGAGTGGGCACTACCCCCACACCCAGAATCGAATTTACCCAACTTTACTCACCTTGCCGGTTGCCACCCTAGGAAGGCGGCAACCGATTTAATTCAAAATTTTTCTAATTATGTACTTCACAAATGCTATATCTTATCGTGTATTTTATTGATTATATTAACTTACATTTTTTCTTACTGAATATAAAATTACTCATGAAAATAAATAAATATTTTGTTAGTCATTAATAATTTTGTACTTGATAAGAAAAATATAAATCAAGATATACATCTAGAACTGCACTCGATGAAATTATATAATATATGAACCTTTGACTACATATAACAAATCTCATCAATTAGCTTAAAAACATTTTTTTCTAATAAGACATTATAAGGTTGAGGGAATTCTTGAGTCGAACATGGAAATATGACGTCGAAAATTTATTTATAATTCAGAATATAAATAACAAAACAATATATTTTATTCTACAAAAAAAAGGAATTTTATATTAAATAAAAAGGTAGGATCCACTACTATTTAGGTAGTGATTATTACAAAAGGACATTATATAATATATATATATATATATATATATATATATATATTATATATATATTTATATTATATATATATATTTATATATATATATATATATATATATATATATATAGTACATCTCTCGTAAAACGATCTCATAAATCTTTATTTGTGAGACGGATCAACCATATCGATAATCACAATAAAAAGTAATACTCTTAGCATAAAAAGTAATATTTTTTCATGAATGACCCAAATAAGATATTCGTCTCACAAAATACGACATGAGACGTCTCACACAATTTTTTTCATTCAAATATTGGAATATGGGCAGGCTTCCACTTGGGTAACTACAACTATAAATGACACGCAAATTTACACTTGGATTTTCAGGCCTTCTCCTCCTAATTCCTTTGTTTTGGTGCTTTGTTCTGTTTTTTCCCAACCAAAGTTTTATAAATACAAGCTACAAATTTGAGAAATGGGTGAAGCTGTGGAGTTCTTTGGTTACCCAAGTATTGAGTACTTCAAAACCACTGACTTGATAATGGAGCAAAATCATGAGATTGAAGATGATTCTTGGTTCGAAGAAGAAATCGACGTCGATCTTAAATGGTCGTTCGCTTTGAATCGGTACGTACGATGATATTCAATCCGATGTAAATTCATTCGAATTTTACAGTTTTAGGCAAGCAAATTAATTTTATCCTCCATTTCCTCTGCAGAGTGTTGCACAAAGGAACAAGTGAGTACCAAGATATAGCTCTTTTGGACACCAAACGGTTTGGGAAGGTACGTAGTCAAGTGGTGAAACTTTCTTGTGTATTCGTATCAGAAATTTTTTGTAATGAATTATTTTGACGTGTAAATTTAAATATTTTATTTTATTTGATTGCATGCAGGTTTTGGTGATCGATGGGAAAATGCAGAGTGCAGAAGTTGATGAATTTATTTACCATGAATGCTTGATTCATCCTGCCCTCTTGTGTCACCCCAAGTGAGTTTCTATAGTCAATTAGTCTCCCGTTGTATATTTCGTAAAAAAAAAAATGGTTATCGTTGAATATATATCTAAATAGCTCTGTGTGTGTGCGCGCGCGTGCGCGAATTTATTCGATGATATGTTTGTTATATATATGTGTGTGTAGATTTACTCGATCATGATATGTTTGATTGTAGCCCGAAGACGGTGTTTATTATGGGAGGTGGCGAAGGATCTGCTGCAAGGGAAGCGCTCAGGCACAGATCCATTGACGAAGTAGTCATGTGTGATATCGATAAGGTACTTTCACTCGGATAAATTTTTATTTATCTATTTTAGGGAGAATTGTTTATTTTTCGGTAACGTATCGCTTATCTTAATCTTGATTTTTGATAGAAATTGTTGACGTGACATTACACACTTACATCAATATCACATCGCAAAAATGACAAACTATCAATGAAACAGAGATAATAGACAAATATTGAAATATGACAACATACAAAACCAAAATTGCAAAGAGACAAACATACAAGATAAAATATATAATTTTCCGTTTATTTTACGAATACACGAATACATAATTGATATGTAAAGAAAATATAAATTTAAAGCATACATTTCATACAAAAATTTAGTTATTGTTACATATCTGTGTTTGACATATTAACACATAAACATATAAAATCAAGTGTTAAAAAGATAAAATGATTGTTGACAGGGCTAAATTGAAGCGTTACAATGTATTTGACTATTTTGTAATGAGTTCATTAGGAAGGGGGCATGCACATTCATAATGACGAACAGGTGTGGTAGCACCATTTTCTTAAAGTAGATACTTGGATAGGATACCAATTAATGATTTTTTGAATATTTTTTGGGTCATATTTGTGCCCTTTTGTCTCCTACTTTGATTGGTATCAAGGGGGCACAAAAGCACTTTTTCTATTCATTTTGTCTCCCAACTTTCGATTAATCATATAATATAATATGAGATCAAATGGTCAAATGTGTACTCCACTTGCAGGAAGTTGTTGATTTCTGCAGGAAGCATCTCAGTGCAAATCATGAGGCCTTTCGGAATACTAAGCTTAACTTAGTGATAAATGATGCCAAGTAAGGATTACCAGATCTTTGCCGTGAATTGTTTTCGAGGTTTTTGACATGGGAAATTATTTGTTTAAAATTTTGGACTAAATTCTTGCTGATTTTGTTCAGAGCTGAATTGGAGAAAAGGGAGGAAAAGTTTGACATCATCGTGGGAGATTTAGCTGATCCAGTTGAAGGAGGGCCTTGCTACCAGCTGTACACAAAATCCTTCTACCAAAATATTTTGAAGCCTAAGCTCAATGGCAATGGCATCTTCGTGACTCAGGTTGGTCTTTACTGTATTTGGTTGGACATTTTCAACTTGCAGTGAGTTGGCATACCCCTGTATATTTCAAAATCTTGGATGGTTTCTTGATTAACATGCATTAGAGAAGTAAAATTGGCTTTGTCTCAAGGATCTAATGGCTCAGTGTTGGTTGCATATTGGTTCTTTGACGATTTAGAAAACACCTAGTGTAGCAAATACCTTAAATATTTAGGCCAAGCAAGAATGTGCCTGCACTTTTGATTCAAATTCACCATCTCTGATATATTGTGTGTATAGGCTGGGCCGGCAGGGGTTTTCACTCATAAGGAAGTCTTCTCATCAATATACAACACAATAAAACAGGTTTTCAAGTGTAAGTCTCAATATTTTGAATCCTTTCCTTTTTAAGGCCATTCAAGTACAGGAAAATCACTTAAATGGTAAGTGTAAATCATATAAATGACTCTATCCATTGGTGTTCGTGCAGATGTCCGTGCATACACAGCTCACGTTCCATCATTTGCTGATACATGGGGATGGGTCATTGTAAGTACACCTAAATGCCTGCTTTATTTATAATTATACGACATATTTGATTGAAGATTGACGTGTTTCGGGCTATATTTAGGCCTCTGATGAACCGCTCGGCATTGAAGCCAAGAAGATGGACAAGAAGATAGCAGAAAGAATTGATGGAGAACTGTTGTACTTAAATGGTGCTTCGTTTGTTGCCTCGACTATTCTGAACAAGACAGTCGCCAAAACGTAAGCAGCAGATCGCCTCTGATCTTTTCCTTGAGCGTCCAATTTATACTGCTAAGACTGGCATGACTCAGGGACTATTTTTAACCAACGCAGGTTGAAGAACGAGAGTCATGTCTACACAGAGGATAACGCTCGGTTTATTCATGGCCAAGGCGTCGCTTACCGGATTTAAAGCGAAGCTAGGGGAGGGAGGAACTTCTGTTGTACAGAAGAAGCAATGATATGAAATAGTATGATGCTGTAATTGCTAGAGGCAAACGGCCTTGGTAAATTTAAGCTGATAAGTGCTTTTTTATTTGGTTTTTATGCAATACTGGAAAATCTTGAGACATTAAATCCCTCCGTTAAGCCTCTTAAATTGCATGCTATGAAATTATTGTTATTATTTTTTCAATTTAGTTAGAGAGTGCTTGCAACCATATAAAAGAAAATCTTGGACACATTTTTTTAAGGTTGCAAACACTCTCTTAATAATCGAATCAAACATAAATCTTGAATTCTTGTAATTTTCAAAGCAACTGAAGGAATCAAATACTAGTACTTTTACAGGCATCGTATCCAACTATTCCGCATATAACATTAATCCCCCCCTATTTGGTCAAAAAGTAACAAAATTGACCAAGTTAGCTTAACCCAATAGATTTAAACATTGAACATGCACAAAGCCAAACCGCAAACGCAAAATAGATAAAGTAACATAATTTCCAATCAATGATGTTTTTACTTCAGAACCGTTGGTTCTTTTCAACCAAAAAGCAACTTATACAACCCCCGAAGAACTTGTTTGATTTAACCAAACTTACTCTTAAATCCAAAACGAGTTGTGATATTTTCAACTTTCCCTTGAGAGAGAGAACGGCTAGTGGAATTCACACAAGTGATTCATGCAATACAGTAGCGGAAAACCATTAAAATCAATGGGTATAAATCCATGGAAAAAAAAATTCGTTCTGTTCACTGTATCCTTCTAATTCCTTCGAATATCCCATTAAAACAGTCTCATTCACTACGGTTGGGAATAGCAAACAAAAATGATCAAGAAACAAGCAGAACGCCCCACTGCAAAAATTCACGGCAGTGGAAACTCATGCAGCTAGTCAACTTAATTAACTCTCAACCATTTCTTGTCTTCAGAAGCTAGATTTTATTTCCACAGCTCATGGGGGCTCATTAGCACCAAACAGAGCTGTCAGTTTCTTTGTAAATGAATCTTTCAGCAAGATGCAGATGAGAATACTCATTGAATCACCCATAAAGAACAAGCCAAATGGTTTCATTTGAAGTCTGTGCAAGTATTAATACACGTAGAATGGAGCGGTGCAAGATAAATATCAACTTCAGATGACAAAGATTGGTAATGTGAACTTGTACAATGCTTCCCAAATCATTGGCTCATTTCTGGTCTAGTTGCTATTTTTTGACTCAATAAGATGAACTTCTTGGGGAAGAAGATAGTATCCGATAGCCAGCTCTTCGAAGATTTTCTTCATCTCCAAGACGATTTCGCTTTTCCGTTTGTTCTTCTCTCCAAAATCTTGAAAGTTCATTGTATGATTAAATATCAGAGCCATCTTTAACTTATTCACGTTCTCGATCTCCTTCACTATCACACTGTGGTTAGGATGCCAAAGCTGGGGATTTTTCTCAATGTACCTAGTTATTCATGATACGACAGTAAAAACACAAAGAATTTTAACGCCACTGACACATTACAAGAGGATATAGGATAGTCACCATTTCATTTTATCTTTCAATGTGCCTATCTTCTCAACGGGCGTCTTGAAATCAATGGAGAAATCGAGTTGATCGCCCATTTCAGGGCTTCTGTAGAAATTACTAATTGGTTTGGTAGCCAAGACAGAGTTCGGATAGAATATCTTTTCTTTATCAAATTTAAGAAATACGGTTGTCAAGATATTCATCTCTTCTACAATCATCTGTAGACAATTTCAAGGAAATAATAAAAAAAAAATGAATTAGAGATAATACTAGAACAAAAAAAATGATGTGACCAACTCGGGAAATTTACCTGAACGCCGTCTATGACACATCGGTCACCTACGTCAAAAGGATGCATCACAAATACAAAAATAATAGCTTCGAAAATGGTCTTGCAAGTGTTTCCAAACATAAAGGCTGCAAGAACAAGCTGCGATGAGAGAAAAACGAGCACTTTGGTTGTTGCTATTCCCACCAAGAGAAGCCATACTACTATCATAATGATAATAAGAATCCCAGTAACAATTTTGTTCAATTGCTTTACAGCGGTTTTCGTGTCGTTTAAAGCATGAGCTAGAGCTTTGCGGCCTTTATAAACCTTCACCTGCACGACCATAAATGTGAGTATTGAAAGAAGTTTACAATTTTCAATAGCTTAAACCATCATATAACTACTGACAATTGCTTCACAAATAATGAATTGTACTTTCCACAACGAGAGTTCTTCCAATAATTCTACGAGATGAGGCTAGAAACTCATTGTCACAATTTAGCGGAGCTGAGAAAAGGCCAGACTTACCACCCATTCAGTTAAAACTTTTCTGTCAATTTGCCCAGTCTCAGCCACATCAATCATTGGAAATACAACATCGACCTCTTCTTTAATCATGAATCTCCTAAGATCCAGTTCATCTATGTACCTGGTCATTTAAAAAACGTAAAACAATACTGAAAAAAATGTCACAAAATAGACATTGATTCTTCAAACCATTTTCTTTAATTTCAAAAGATAGATTTGCTCACTTGGATCCAGGTGGAGCTACATTCAAGAAAATGTAATAGGCAGCAGCAATTGCCTCCTCCTCATTGGTTATCTCCTTATCTGTCTGTTCATTACCTCCATAAGCACTCTCATCGATTACATTTGAAAGAGTGGTCAGCCCTGAATTAGATATCATATCGACCAACATTTTTATGGTCCATGCCGAGACCTTTTCTTGTTTCATCTGATGGAGTTTACTCATATCAATTACTTCTTTTTCTTTCTCTTTCTTTTCTTTTCCATCCTTCCCCTTCTTTGAAACCCGAAAACTGAATTGAGTTACATTACTGTTTGTTCGACCCAATATTGCTTCCGACTCCATAACTGGTGGCCCAGATAGCGTGAATAAAATGTACTGATGAAACATTGATTCTTGAATCCTGTCAAAGAATGTGTTCACATGGAATGAAGATGCCAAAATCTTCAGCAACAAAGTCTTAAGAAGCCACATGAATGAACCTATCAGTAGCGAAGTCATGGTCCAAGTGATGAAGTCCAAAATACGGGTGATTTTATGGGATCTCTCCGCCCCTTCTTGGAAGAGAAAAACCCAAGTGAGGAGAACAAGACTGAGCCAAACACAGAACTGAACGCTCTTCTTTAGACCGTAAACAAAATACAACACCTTCTTCTTCAGCAAAAAGTTTAACTCGATCAACAAAACCACAAAATGCATCAACAATTTAGTGACCAACATACCACTGAAGGTCACCAAAACAAGAACACACCACTTCCAAATTTGTAAACCCCAAACCATCCACTGTTGCAATTTATCTACGATCAAGCTAGCAATTAAACACCCCAGAATACAGAGAAACAGGAACCACTCGACCAGAACCTTGGTTTTCACTTTCCTATACTTCAGCTTCTTCCTGCTGCTTACTTTCTTGTATATTTCTTCATCCTTGTCAACTCCTTCCAAGCCTCCTGGGGACGCCATCAATGGTGTCTTTGGTGTAATCGGCACAGTTCTAGAGCTAACATTGTTAACGTCAACTTTAGTGTTTGGCGAACCCCGACTGGACATCACCCGTGAATCCATTAATGGTTCATCTTCTTCGAAAATCTTATCGTCGATTAGCACAGATTGTTCACCAAATCTAGATTTGGGTTTTGAGTAAACTGGCCTTGAAAGGGAAATCCGACGAGTAAGAGTCCCACTTTGTGGGATTTTGGGAGGCTTATTAGGGCTTGGACCGAACCTTGCAATTTCAGGAGACGGGAAACTTAATGTGACCGACTTTCGAGCACTCAAAGCTGAATCATTTGATGATCTATGAGGTGAACCAGCTGAAATTTTAAACTTTTGGTCCGTCGAAGAATCGGGAATCGAAAATTTTGAATCCTCTTCATCTGCAGGGATGTTAATGATCAAGTCATTCTCTTTTTTCTGGCCCTCCACCATGCTTATCTCTCCACTGGTTTTCGAAACTTTACCACTCGCATCCATTGCAATATGAAAACCTGCCAAACGAATATCCTGCTAACTTACTGAGTTATACGCACGAAATAAATCCGAAAAGAGTGAAAAGGTTCAAACATTCCCCAAAGTCAAACTCCCTTTTAAGAACATGATATTCTTGAAACAACTGGACATATAACTATGAATACAAAAGCTCAAACTTTCCCGAAAGTAAAACTCCCTTTTAAGAACAAAACATTCTCGAAACAATTTGACACATAAAATAAGAATATAACACCATATCCCATATGCATCATAAACAACAAAGGTGGTTTTTTCCCATCTGTCTTTCCTTTCTGTCAAGAGACGAGAAAAGGGTCCGCTTCATTACCAGAGAAAGTGACGAGTCACCTGAGGAATTAAACCTGATACAGATCCAGCAACGGGTAACAACACACAAGCCCGCTAAGTTTATCTCAACAAAAATAGCAGTGAAGAGTATGAGAAAATATGGTTTCAGCAGGACAAGGCGGCAGCAGGGAGGAGCAGGTGACAAGGGTAAATTTTTTTGTAAAAAAAATACTAAATTAATCGAAAAAGTAGCTATGGAGAAATTTGAACATGGAAAGGCGTTCACATTTCATTGTAATGTATCAATGTCTAGAGGAACATTAAAGGAAACCAACTTTAATAACCAACTTTAATACGAAGATCATTAGCCAAAGTTGCTGTCGAAATAATTGGAGCTTTTGTTAAATATTAAAAAAATAAATAAATAAAACAAAAGTATGTCTTTTGTGAAACGATCTCACAAATTTTTATCTGTGAGACGGGTCAACCATACCAATATTTACAATAAAAAATATTAATCTTACCATAAAAAGTAATAATTTTTCATGGATATCCCAAATAAGAAATTTGTCTCACAAAATACGACTTGTAAGATCATCTCACACAATTTTTGCCACAAAACAAATAAGGAATTTTTTGACTTATCTGAATGATTAACATAAATATAATATTTTAAAATTTGAATAATTATCTTTCTCACAAGTTAAATAAGACAAGTTAATTTAATTCATAATTATCATAAATATTAATATTTTTTATATAAAAAAATTATTTTTTATGAGTGTTTTGAGATATTTCGGATTTATCTTCTTAATTATGTATATCAATTTATTATGAAGGAATTGAAAATAACATTTCTCACATTTGAGATTTTGTGTCTATCTGCGGCATAATAAGATTATTAATGAGGCTTAACAATATGGAATAAAATCCATAAAAAATGGGATATATTTATTTCGTGTCTAATTTTATTGCTGCGAAATTCAATGTAATTCGGAACAAATAAATTCCAAGATCTATTATTACCTTCAAGAATTCGAGTGCCTCGAACTTGAGTGGAAAAAATATAACGGGTAATTTACACGTCCCTTCTGCCCCCAAGCCAATGAATGTCTAAATATCTCACAATATTCAATTACACAAAAACTCGTAACCTCAAATCAACTTATAAAAAAAATATTAATTTTTATGTCACATTGGAGTCTTTTATAGCGAAGAGTTGAAGTTTGCACATGATTTAGGTTACGAGATTATCCCTCTTAGGGGATAAGACATCAATCATTTTAATTCATCATGGGTAGGGACACTATTTCTGAGATAATAACCTCTATACGAAATGTTGATATGGATAAAAACGAGTTGTTCGTATAGCATCTACTAATATTACCGAAAATCTTGTTAAAATACTTTTCCGCGAAGGTTTTATCGAAAACGTCAGAAAACATCAAGAAAAAAACAAATCTTTTTTGGTTTAACCCTGCGACATAGAAGGAATAGGAAAATACCCTATAGAAATTTTTTCAATTTAAAACGGATCGGCCGACCTGGTTTACGAATATATTCTAACTCTCAACGAATTCCTAGAATTTTAGGTGGGATGGGGATTGTAATTCTTTCTACGTCTCGAGGTATAATGACAGACCGGGACTTCTGTCGGTCCCCAGACTCCGAAAAAGTTTATGTTGTTATTACGATCCGTCAGTACGAAACTATAAAGCTGAGCTAGATCTAGGCTGCAGGAGAGCACTTCTAGGCAATCCATCTCACATATGTAAATTCATAAAAACTAGTAAAAGATGCACATGCAATGCATGTGCTGTTATTATTTTTAATTTCATAAAATAATATTAAATAATAACACGAAATTATTTTCGATTTAGAAAAATTGTTCGATTTAAAAGGGAAGTTTTATTTTGATTTTTTTCTATTTAAAATATGAAGTTACTTGAAAATGTTTTTAGTATGGTAAGAAGGGTAATTATGGAATTAAATATTTTGGTGTCCTCAAAGGTAGTTATTCTAAGGTCCTCACACTTAATATAATAGTATAGATATACTAAATTCATATCATTTTAGTTCAAGTAAATGGCTACATCATCCAATAAATAAAATTGAATTTCTTTGTTGCTCATTTATCACCATCCAATTTTTCAAATGGCAGCAACCTTTCATATTCAATTAATTAATATTTCATTACTAAAAAAATATAATATTAAACAAATTTTTAGTTAAAGAAATTAATTCCATTTGTAAAATATTGTTTAGTTAAGAATGATCTGTGTGTTCTTTAAAAAAAAATGAAAGATATGTAATTATGTATAAATTCGTGTGGAGTTATAATATTTAAAACTCGGATTATCAACAAACAACTTATCCAAAAATATAAAACTTGGATTATTAAGAAATCTGTTTTGTAAAAATTTAAATTTATCTACGCATACATTTAGCTTCAACAATTTGTATATATGGCCCAAGATTAAGCTTCAAAACGAATCGATCCGAGTAAGCGAGCCGGTGTGCGAATATTTTGCGTTGGCTCGATAAATATTTGATTCGTATTCGAATTTATCGAATTCGAACATGTTCGGACTTTTTTTTTAGTCGAACTCAAACCAAAATTATTTTGTTCGATAGTTCGCGAACAGCTTACGAGCCTTGATATCTTATTAATGTATAATATAATTATAAATTTTATATATATATACATTTCGAGCTTTCGAATCTTCATTGTCGAACCTTACTATCTAAACAATAATCCAAACAGCTCGCGAATAAGTTTGAAGATTTGGAGTCGAACTCGAACAAAAAAATAAAAATTTTCGAGTTTCGAACCGAGATCAAACTCGAATATATTTTATTCAATCCGAATTCGAGATTTAGATTTTTACTAATAGTCTAGTCGACGCGGTTCATTTATACCCCTTTTAACAATATGGTTTATGATATTAAAAAACTTATTGGACACACAAAGTTTTATTTATTTAAGAATTAACTAGAATGTAAAATAAATTGACACATTTAAAAGAGTAAAGGAAGATTTTGATGATTAATAAATAGTACAATTTTTAATAAAATTAAACAACTATAGTTTTATGGTGATTCCATTCCGATACCTAATAATAAATATAAAATTATAAAGAAAATTTTAATTTGATAGGTTATATCTTTTCCTAAATATAAATTTTATTCAAATCAAATTTCATAACAAGCTATTTAATATGTAATCAGTGAGCATATGTTGCTTGCTTTTACATTGAACCCGAAAGAAGCCGAAAATAATTTTACTAATACTTCCCATTAATTGTTAAAAAGAAAATAAATTATTCATTGCAATATATATAAATTGTAATAATTATTTATTCTGAGCATTGGACCGTTATGTTACAGTCTCATGAATTTATATACGTAATATGAGTCTACTTATTTCATATTTAGAGTAAAATATAATAATTTTAATACAAAAAATAATTATTTTTCATAAATCGAAACGAACCGGAGATCCGTGTTGAAAATTGAACTAAGATGTTATGTGAACTCGAAATTTCTTGTAAATTAATAGTAAGAAACAAACGTGTAAGTTATGGGAATTGAATTAAATACCATTCCTTTGAAAAGTAATTAAATTCAACTACCAACGGACAACAAAACAGGGATGCGAATTGATTGTGTTGTTATATTTTAAAAAACGACACCGGTTGAAAATAGAAAAATACGAAAATCTGACTTCTAATAGAAATTTATAAAAAAAAAAATCCAATTGGAACATAAAAAGACACGAATTTGAACATGATAAAGGTGTTGAAATTTGATAAATATTGCAAAGAGATTTTTCCTTTGAAAAGTAATTAAATTCAACCACCAACAGACAACAAAACGGGGATGCGAATTGGCTGTGTTGTTATATTTTAAAAAGGTAAAAATTTGTGTGAGACGGTCTCATGGGTCGTATTTGTGAGACAGATATCTTATTTAGAGCATCCATGAAAAAGTATTACTTTTTATGCTAAGAGTATTATTTTTTATTGTGAATATGGGTAGGGTTGACACGTCTCACGGATTACGATCCGTGAGACGGTCTCATATGAAACTCAGTCTTTTAAAAAACGACAGCAATTGAAAATAGGAAAATATGAAAATCTGACTTCTAATAGAAACTTATTAAAAAAAAATCCAATTGGAACATAAAAAAACACGAATTTGAACATGATAAAGGTGTTGAAATTTGATAAATATTGCAAAGAGATTTTTTTACTAGTTGTTTGATTGGAGTTGACGGGGTTTATCATCTCTTCCCTCCTAACCTTTATTCAAATTCTTCACGGTAACAAGGGTTTTGTACGCATATAAAATAAAATGGGCCAAACTCAAACTCCAACGATGGGCTTCGTTCTTGTATTTTCTTAGGCCTACAAAATTTAAATTTTGTGCCAATACTTCCAAATAAAAACAATCACTTTCATTCTGAGTTCCATATCTTCAATGTCTATCATATTTTTACAATTTAACATTTTTATCCCTCCAAGAAAATAATATACTATTTCATTATATTTTAATGTTTTGTAAACTCTTAGGTAGTGTTTGGTTCAGGTGATTAGGAGGGATTGATTATTTTATCCTACCTAGTCAATCGTTTGGTTGGCGTGATTATTTAACCAAGTCAATACCTCCTATGAATGATTAGGTTATATTAGGTGGGTTAAAATAATACCTCCTCACCCCCTAGGATTATTTATCCAAATCTTAATCCTTCCTATTTCCAATTTTACCCTTCTCCTATATCCAAACTCACCACCACTTTCCGCAATGACCGCCGCCACCGGCCACCGCCCGCCGCCGCCGGATGTCGCCGGCCGTCGCCGGAAGACCACCCACCGTCGCCGTCGTCGTCGCCGCCGCCACCCACTGCCGACGTCGACGGCCGCCAGACCACCCACCGGCGGCGTCACCGGCCGTCGCCGCCAGACCACCTACCGTCAGCGTCGTCGCCGAACTGCCGCCGCCGCCGGAGCGGAACAAAAAAAAAAGAAGGGGCAATTTTGTCCTTTCATCAAAAAATTCAAAATTATCTCACACTTAAAAATCATACCAAACATAACACCATATAATACATTCCTACAACAATCATTTTCTTTATCATTTACTTACTAATCATTAGTTTATTTTATCCTCCAAACCAAACGCAGCCTTATAGTTTATCATAAAGACAAATAATGTAAGGAGTTTATCCTTTAATTTCCAATAGTTTTTCTTTAGTTTTCTTGGTTCTTGGTATTGTATTTATTTAGAAGATTAGAACCTCAAATTTAGTATCTACCGTTTGATTCATAAAAGCTATTTTTTTATTATTTCCGCTCAAGTTGGTGTTTTCAGCACCTGACACGACCGCAACTTAAAAAATTTATGCAAACACTCATATATTTAATTATTTTAAAATCTATCGGTATATAATGAGTACTTTAAAACAAATCTTACCCGCTTCGAGATATCGGAGTGCTTGGTTAAGCAATTCTATGAGTTCGTTACCTACATCATAAAATAAAATGAGAGATGTCGGGATGCCCGACATAGACACTCTTATGCTCTCATTTTTTTTAAATTCAGTGCTATGGTGTTTTGAAAGAAGAATAAAGTGAGAGACGTCGGGGGTGCATGCTCTCATATTTGTTATTCGGTACAATGGTTGAAAGAATAACTTCGGCCTCGAATCGGATAAGATTTTTTTTAGCTGCTTTAGTATCCAATATCTTATATAAAAAAAAATTAATCTGCAAAAAATATACATGGTTTGATCATACTAGTAAATATTAATGTTTTGATAAATACAAAACAATGCAGACATAAACCTATAGAAACGCCAAAAACAACAAAGCCACTAATTTGCAGATATTCTTTTCCTTCTAGTACATCAATGGAACTTGCTAAAAAGAAGATAGAAAGAAAGCATTAATCTCATCAAAATAAGTCATTTCGTACACCACCACAAAATCTATTATTCGTGTACATTGACAAGTGATCGAGCTCGAATAAATCCGAACTCGAATCACTAATTCCGTCGTAATTATCATTTTTATCATCTTCTTCCCAGTGTTTTCCAAACATAGGGAAGTCTTCTTTTCTCTGATTTTGATAGCCCTTGTGATCATTGTGTGCCCCATTTTTTTGCAACGGAGACCTTCCAAAATTTTCATTGGCCGAGTTCTTATGTCCACAGAGTCGCAAATCTTCATCAAGAATCACGCTAGCTGGATCAAATCCAACGCTTCTTTGAATCCCATTTCTCGTTTTCTCTATAGATTTTAGCGAGTTCTCGATTACACTCGACGATCTAGAGAACGAAGAAGCTGATGAACGGGTTGAGTATGATGCGTTAGGGGACTTTTTAGAATCTTGAAACCGAAACCCTTCATTTGTTCTCGACTCCTTTCTGTTTGTATTGTTGAAAAGATAATTGATGAAGCTCGTGAGCTTACCCCCTGGTGAAACAGGCTGTTTCATAGTCATGAAATTTGTATATATCTTTGAAGCTCTCGATTTGGGTTTGATCAAGTTCTGGACTTCCTTTTTGTTTTTCTGATCATTATATGAAAGCCCCACTTCTTGCTTGCTTTTTGCGCAGATTTTGACAGGTTTAGGGGGTTTAGCAACCGATGAAGAATAAGGAACTCGTGAATTTTTCGTGGAAACAAAGAGATCGGGGTCTGCAGCAGACAGTGCTCCAGAGCTGTCTGAAGAACATGAAGTCGAACTAAAAAACAACAAATCGTTGTCTCGAGATGATTTGTTCTCAAACCTTGGCGTATATGGATGCTTTTTTCCTGCTGAAATTTTCCCATTGTATTGTTCTTCTTTTCTCCATTTTTCAACCAGATAGGCCCTTCCGAAACTTCCCACTTCTTCATGTTCTCTGCTGTGGCTTCTTTGATCAGTATGGGCACTGAAATTTAGCTGCCTCTTCACTGGTTTTTCTGTGAAAAACCTCAAACCCCCTGTTTTCTCAGCATTAGTATCAGTAGAACGCAAGATTTCATCCAGAAGGATGGAGGAAAACGATGGCTCGTTATTGGGATTTCTTCTTGATTTGTTACTCTCCTCTCTGAATGATTTTTCTCTGCGATTCATCATATGGATTTTGGCTTATTTTGCAAGCAGAAAGTGTAGGAAAGAAAAGGGAATACGTTACAGGAGAGGAAAGGGAGAAGAGTTGCTATGCCTATCAAAGACAGTGAGAAAAGTGAAGAAAATAGTTCGAAGTAGGCGAGACATCTTTCATATTCCGTGTATATATATTTAATAAAGTCACACGTATTATTAGAGCTATTGCACTTTTGCATGTGAAGAGTCTAAAAAAAACCATAAAAAATAAAATAAAAATTAGTCGGCTAATAAATCTTTCTATTTGAAAAATCAGTATAAAAAAACTCGAGCACATTTATCTAATTTATTTGAATTTTTATAAGGAAAGTTGATATAATTTGGTCCAAATGAATTACATTGTACACTAACGAAGTATCGGAACAAGACAACATGGTCAAAAAATTTATGATTTGAGATATGAAATGCAAAATTTAGGAGATATGCCGGTTTGACATTTATTGTTTCGGATTAAAAAAAAAGTAAATTGAATTGCAAGTCAGATATAAGATTTGGAATTGGATTTGGTATCCCCGAGATCATGAATTTCTTGTCGTGAACTCGTGATAATAAATACCATTGTAGAACAAGTTAATAATTTGTAAGCTAACATTCTTTAAGGAAAAAAGAAAAAATGACAAAAGGATGGAAAAAAAGCCACATTACTCCATTACATGCATGTTCTAAGAGAATGTTTCTTGTGAGACGGTCTCACAAATTTTTATCTTTGAAAAAGATCAACTATACCGATATTCACAAAAAAAAATATTCTTAACATAAAAAGTAATACTTTTTCATAGATAACTCAAATAAGATATTTGTCTCACAAAATACTATCCGTAAGACCGTCTCAAACAAGTTTTTGTCATGTTTTAATTGTTCTGGATAAATTTGTACCAACTACTCTTTGAAAACCCTCGTAAACCAAATTAAAATATTCTCAAGTTTCATGTACAATTCTTATTGTGTAGATATAGTCATGGTAACTTCATAATTGAAGCTCCGTTTACTCTTTAGGAGGCATCCGCCTCAAATAAGCTACTCACCTCGTGATGTCCCGTCTCCCTTAGAATGATCTGTGCGACGGGTTAATTAATTTTTTTTAAAAAAATTTAAATAGATTATAAATAGCAAACTCTTTTATATAATACTCAAGCCCCGGATCTTCCGTGTTCGCCCCAAAAAATCGTCAATTCCACGAAAAACTACTCGGATCGATGGTGCCCCTGGCTCATGAAAGTGACTACTTTTAGGTATATAACTAGTTATATTTAGAGAATAACTGACTGGATCAGAAAATTTGGAAAGTGAAATGTTGGAGAACTGGGAAATTGCAAGTAGTGGCATTAAGTATCGTCGCCCCCTACCACACATACATCGGGCAATATAGATTTCATGGTTTGGCATGTAGTTGCCTCCTTAGACGCTGCCAGGCTCACGTGATTTGCCCTTTGCTATCTAGACATTATAACATTTTGTTTGTATTATTGTCCAATAATCCAATTTGATATTTTAGTTGAAATATGATAATAACAACAAATATTTATGATATGTCCAAAGATATTTTATGAATTCTAAACTTTTTTTAAAAAAATATCTGAAGGAGATGCCTTTTTATATATACTCGGATCATGTGTCCTACTTATTAAATATATGTTATTATCGAATCAAAACAAACTTAATCGTAATCGAGGAGTGGGTCTTATGTGAGACCGTCTTACGGATCTTAATATGTGAGACGGGTCAACCCTACCGATATTAACAATAAAAAGTAATAATCTTAGCATAAAAAGTAATATTTTTTCATGGATGGCCCAAATAAAGATCCGTCTCACAAAATACGATCCGTGAGACAGTCTCACACAAGTTTTTGCCATAGTCGAGTTTCTTCTCAGGACAAAGGACGCTGCCATATTTAGTGACAATTTCTACTAGGATTTTTTTTAAAAAAAATTTCTATTACTTCTCCCAAAAAAAAGTTAGATAAAGAATTTTAACTGCTTTGAGAATAAGGAAGAAAAGGAAATTAGATAATCGTATCAACAAAGATATTTGTATTTAATTTTTTTGGCTGATATCTCTTTTTAAACCTCTTAAATTCATATTTCCTTTTGTTATATGGCATATCACTAACTATTCCAACAGCAATTTGAGGCGAAAGATGGGTACACTTGTTTCAAGTCGAGCTAAAATTATTGTTTTCAAAAAAGATAAAGCTAAGTAACAATAAATATAGTGGTCGCTATCTCTTATGTTTTATGCATGTGTTTGTGGGATCTGAAAGCGAAGGATTATTAGTGGCAATAAATCAGATGCAGATACAACATACATATTTAAATCTCATTCTATCTTTATTATTACTTGTAACAGTGTAACACTATAGATTCGATGAATGTGCGAATCTTTTCAACGTGCTTATATCCTCATTCACACACACCTTAGGAAATTTCTCAGAGTCTCTCATATCAGAATTGTCTCAAGTCAAGTACGCTAACTTTAGAATTCTTATGTGACAAGCTCCCAAAAAGAAGATGCATATTTTTTATTAGTATTATCTATCAAATCTTTTAAACACTACTCAACTGTACAGTCTAATATCTGAACAGTTTTGTAATCCCTCTCATTCCAATGTATGATTGGTTCATTCATGTTCCCTTCGCCTAGAAGCTTGTCAGAAATCGCTCATTGTCTGTGCAGCCTCATGGCACTTGTGATCACTCATTGCCCTCTTCGATCTCGAGCCTCGCATGAACTTTGAGATTAAATGTGGAGAAATCGGATAATAAATCGAAAGAAGTTGAATCGAACAGGATTTTAACCGATTGATCACGTTCTATAAACATCCCAAGTTTACTGCCTTGAGTTTTTCTCTCCTGTCCTAGCAATTATTGAGTTTTAAGGTTATTTCTTTTTTTTTTTAAAAAAATAAAAAATAGTGGATTACACACAACAATTTCGTAATTTATTATAATTTAATTTAACTAATGGGAAAAGCAAATTTAAAAGATTAACCGCTTCCCCATCAACGGTCATTAACCGCCTCCGCATCTTTTCGTTTATTGCGGCGAATCTTACACATGAAAACATCAGAACACATCCCCACGGCGGCGCTTGGTACGAACCAGGCGTCGCCACAATTCCCACCGCCGCTAATCGCTACCGCAACTGCGTTAATATTACTTGCTGATGGCAGACAAAACTATTACCGTTCCAGGCAATCAAGAGACATTTGATGCCATTTCAAACGCAGAACAATTTCTTATGTCTGAAGGAGATAACGACGACCCTTTATTTGATTCATTCCTAAACAACACGGCGAATGATCCTGAAAATGGATATTACGAGACTAATTTTTCGGAATTTTATTTGGAGGAAAATAGACAAGATCAAAATATGGGGAATTGTAGTTATTTTCAAGAACATTCAGATCATATGAACCCAATGCCAATTCCCATTTGTCCGGTTCCGTCTTCAACTCACAGTTGTATCTGTTGTCAAACGCTTCGAGAGATTTTCCACATTAATGGTGTGTGTATATTGCTAAACAAGTTTCGTCTTTGCTTCCCATTTACTCGATTTTGCGTTTCAAATCTTCTGTTATAAGCGATTTTTTCCCTAATTATGTGCACGAATCGAGCATCCACACTCCACAGTCAATGTATGCAGCAAAAGATGAGCAGAGCATTTCGTGTTTAATTGTTTGCTTGTTTTTGTAGGTACTGATGCGTTAAAACTCGAAATTCACGGACGACTGGGGATAATCAGTCACGCAATTGAAGAAAAATATAGCACTGATATGTCTTCTCAATATCACGAGTACCAAAAGTTTGAGTAAGCTTAGGCAGATTCCTTGCTTTTCAATTTGAAACTATGTATGAATTCTGATCCCTTTATCGAGGAGACGGAATTTTTTCATGTATTATTAAGTCTAAAATATGCTTGATACGGTGTTTCAGTTTCTGGAATAAAAGCATAAGCTGTGTGAAGCAATTCTTGATCAAGTACTGTGATGATCGTAGACAAGAAGGTTACATTGTATTGCAAGATCCTCTGTCCGGCTTTTATGAGGCATTGTCCATCGGAATTGATGGATATGGCAGTCAAGATCCTGACCTTTTCCAAGGTATGGAACATTATCCATATCTGTTTTGTGGTGATTTAGGGCGAAACACGTGAGATGTTGTTCCTAAGATGATCTAAATTTTTTGGCATTCTTGCTTTTGGATGCAGCAAGCACGGATATGAACCGAAAGGACAGTTTGAACCAACTAGTAGAGGAGGAAAGCGATGTAAGATTAACTAAGAACTACATTGCTGCACAGGTTAGTAGAATATTTTCCAAGAAAGTGCGTGTTTTCGATTCTTCATCCATGCATTTGATTCTTTATCATATGTCTAATGTTATTCACGATGGTAAAACATAATGAGTAGAGCAGAGGGAAAGGGCAGGGAAATTGAAACTGAGGGATTTGGCAGAGTATTTCCATCTGCCTATCAGTGCGGCGTCTAAGGAAATGAATATATGCGCATCTGCCATAAAGAAGATATGCCGTAAGGAAGGCTTATCACGATGGCCTCACAGAAAGGTTACTTTTCCTTTATTTCTATTTTCGAAATATATGCGTAGCTTGTTTTCTCAATGTTTGTATGATTGTATCAGTGTATTTTGAATCGAGATTTTATTGTGTAACGACTGCAGATAAAGAGTATCAAGAGCCAAATATCGAAGAAAAAGAAGAGTTTGAATTCGGTTGACGAGGATGAAAGGGAACGTGCTTTGGCGCAGATACATGAGCTTGAGCAAATACTGGAACTTCTTTGCGGAGAAAACGTTGGCTGATATTTATTTTTTTGCTGGCATATAGCCTGATTTTTCACCAGAGAAACTAAAAATAAGTAGTTTTCTATGAATCAATGTTTAATTTTTACTGTTGATTTTTTATAGTAAATCTCTTCCATCAATATCTGGGGCGTGTTCTTGATGGCTAGTTAGAACTTAGAACTGTGAGAAGAATCTTATATTACTGCCGTGTTCTTGCATTGTAGGCCTAGTCACAAGAACTAAGAGAAAGTGCCTTTTACCAAGAAAACTAAAGGAACACTAAAACTTTGGACAAATATAAATTAAGGTTTTGCAATAATCCGAACTTTGGAACATGTGAACGGGGTACCGGGTCCCCAAGTCATGATACTGACTTGGTTTTCTGAATCAGTGTTTTATGGGATCCCTCTAGTTATTTGTTAGCAAAAAACTCGAACTTTATCTTAATTAATGTACCAAATTCTATTGATAATTTTGATTCATTTATTTTTGCTGTCAATTCATCAACATATACCCGTTTCAATGACAAGAATCCGGTTATAAGCGGAGAGTTCACAGGTTAGAATACAGCTACATCACGTTCTTCATTTGCTAAAGGTTCTACATCAGCTTCGGCTATTTCTTTCTTTTGCTTTATGTGGCGGAGAAACCTCGGCGATGGAGGGTATTTTCCGAGATAGTTTACTTGGAGGTTCCCTTTAATGGTCGTGGATTGAATTTGAATAAAATCTGAAAATTATAGATCTCAAACTTATGTCTGGATTCATTTTTGATAGGACTATATTGTAACAATTACTATCAATTATTTTCGTGATGGTTTTTTTTTAACACGTATAGAATGAATGACCCAGAAAACAAGAATCCGTCAAACTGCCGTGTTTGGGGAATATTACCAAATTCATGTATCGAGAATAATTTTTCTAATAATTGATAAACACACACACACACACACATATAAATAATCCTCCTTATCCCATGTTTGGTACATTTTTAAAAAGTTCATGATAATATCATGGACCTTTGATAAATAATTTTTTAGAAGAAAATATTTCTTCTATTAGGTGTGATAATTTTAATTTAAGGATAAAATACAGTACAAATGACTTAATTATCCTCAATTTATAAATGTTTTTTATAAATCTATGTTAGTAGGTAGAAATTAAAATCAAAAAAATATTTTTATATATTTTAATATATTATATAAAATGATAATTATATAAATGAATTCGAGATAATTATATAAATAATTTTTATAAATCTCAATAAAATTATTAGTATCACCCGATTAACATTAAAAATTGATATTTGACTTGACTTACAAAATCAAGGGCTAAATTTTCATATTATATAATATATAAAATTAGGTAAAAATAAATAAATCATGCAAGCACTATCGACGCATGAACAGATAAAAATATAAACTCAAACAACAACTTTGAAATTATAAAATTTATTATGATAATGTTAATTTTGTCATTATAATCTAATATATAAATTTAATCACTCTTATTAAAATCATATCAAACATTAAATATAATGACAAAAACTTGTGTGAGACGGTCTCACGGATCATATTTGTGAGACGGATCTTTTATTTGGATCACCCATGAAAAAGTATTACTTTTTATGCTAAGAGTATTACTTTTTATTGTGAATATGGGTAAGGTTGACCCGTCTCACGGATTATGACCCGTTAGACGGTCTCACATGAGACTCACTCAAATATAATATCCTAAATTTTATTTATCCTTTAGCTTATCATTATATTATATATTACATATTTATCCTATCATATGTATCAAACTATCCCTAAATAGATTGAGATCCGGTCGATTTATCCAATCGGGTGGAGCGGATTAACCAGAAGAAAACGACTCATTTAGACTGTTCTAACTTTTAATGAAACATTTTAAAATAATGTTCATTATGTCCTTGTTGCGAAAGTTGCTTGAACCAACTCGGAAACTACGCAAACTGAGTCTTCCCTTTATATGTAAAGTCCCAAGTCAACGAGAGAACACCAATAAATACATGAATCCCTTTGTCCAATTAGACATGAAAAAAATAGTGTGGAAAAAATGGCAGAGAATAAGCTCTATGAAGCTGCATTAATCGATGATGCAGCGAGTTTGCACCGATTACTCGAAAAAGATCCATTTCTTCTTGATAGAGTTTCATGTACATGTAGCAACAAGACCCCGTTACATGTGGCAACCATGAAAGGGAACTTGAGATTCGTTCAAGAGATCTTGAACAGAAATCTCCAACTCGCAGAAGAAGTGGATTCTCAGCAATCGTCCCCTCTTCATATAGCATCAGCTAAAGGGTACTTAGACATAGCGAAAATATTGTTTTCGGCTGCACCGGACATGTGTCTGTCGCGTGATTTTGGAGGGAAGAATCCTCTTCATCTCGCAGCCATAAAAGGCCATGTTCCAGTGCTGGCGGAGCTTGTTAGTTTGTGCCCACTTGCTGCTCGAGAGAAGGTAGATGGAGGCCAAACCGTGTTGCATTTATGTGTTAAATATGGTAGATTAGAGTGCTTGAGGATTTTGGTACCTTTCTTGAATGAGGAGATTGTGAGTGCCAAGGATACTGATGGGGAGACCATAATGCATATGGCTATTAGGGATAAGCAAGTTGAGGTAATTTTAATAGTAATACTACAGAAATCAAATATGGTAGATGAAACTAATAATTTTGGCATAGTTGGAAATAAGTTCTGTATAAATCAACTCATTTATGTTCCTTTAGATGCAGTCTCGTAAGCATTCAATTAGATATCAAATCTGTACTCAATTTACATAACCTTAACCACATATATGCAGATTATCAAATACCTGGTGGAAACGGGAAAAATAAACATGAATGCAAAGAATTCGGAGGGCCAAACAATCCTAGACATATTAGATGAAACCTCAAAAGATTCAACAAATTCTGACATCAGAAAAATCCTCAAACCGAGTCTGTGGAAATCGAGAGGTCCTCGAACCCAACCGGTCAAGTGGCTCACCAAAAAACGAGATTCGATAATGGTGGTGGCTATCCTCATAGCGACAATGGCTTTCCAAGCCGGGGTAAGCCCTCCAGGCGGCCTTTGGCAGGAAACTTTGACCGAAGATTCAAAAGGCAACCCCATGCACCAAGCAGGAGAATCTGTCATGTCCTATAGACACCCAAAATACTTCAAGAACTTTATACGAGTCAACACTGTTGCATTCGTCTCTTCTCTCAGCATAATACTGCTTCTCATCAGTGGGCTGCCGTTTAAGCGCAGGTTTTTCATGTGGTTTCTGATGGTTACGATGTGGCTCACGGTGACTTCAATAGCTGTGACTTATGGCTTAGCGATTCTTGTCACAACCCCAGAAAAGTATAAACAATCACTGAGCCATGTTGTTGAGACTGCTATTATTGTGTGGTGTTGTGTGATGGGGATTCTTCTACTCGGCAACACTGTGCGGCTCATCGATAAATGGTTGAGGAGAAAAGGGATACGGCCACTGGAGAGATTCAGAAACTCGGCGGAAGCAAGAGTGAAACACGGTGAAAATGGAAGCCAAGAATCTGTTTGAAGATTATTATTCATTCATTGAACTTGTGTATTGTAATCTGGCCGAAAGTTTGTGTCATCTTACAACGCTTGTTTTGAATCATTCGACTCTACAAAAATCACAAAAGAATAAACTCCATCTGATTAATTAATATCTGCTACATAATTGTTTTTTCCACTTCTGAACCTTACACCTAAGTAACACCCAATACTGAAAGATCAAGTTTTCGACATTTCCGAAGGCCATGCCTAAAAAAAAAGGCAATAGTGGTCATATATTTAACTTTTAGGAAAGTGCTTTTTTGAGCATTTTTTGGATTAAGCGTCTAAATCCAAAGGCTAACTTCTTTCAGACAAATGCTCAAACTTAATATCCAAAGTACTCATACGAGCTCAAACTTAACTGATCTTGTCTCGAGTCGATTCAACTACTTTCAGTCCCAAAATAAGGTTATATCGTCCTCCCAAATACGGATATACAACTGACCACAGAAGAATAAACTCTCAATTTCGTTAGGTTGTCCGTGAATCAATTGATTTGAGATGATGAATTTCAAATCCATTGATTTCCAATTCTTTGATTTGTTTGGCCAGACAAAAATAATTATGGTGAATTTTAAATATATTTAAGATGAGTGTCATTTGAGATTCACCACCCGAATCAAGTAAATATCTTCAAATCAAATCTATTAATCTAAGTGCTAAAAGTCGCCGCCCAATTATTTTTCCGATCCACTTCTGAAACTCGACGATCAAAATCAACACCCTACTTATATTCTTTATGTATCTTGAGGCGAGATATTTCGAGCCTTCGAGGTATATATGTATGAAATTAGCATCCTCCAAATATTAATATTGGACATTTTCATAACCTGATACTCTGCCAATTGGTGAATCTATGCTATACAGAACTTCCAGCGTGTTCATATAAGATGATCAGTCAATCATCTAACAGTAAAATTTAAAAAAAAATGATTGACTTCACATTTTTTTGTTTCAAAGTGAGATGATTCATTTTATACAAAACAAAAATCAGAAATAGACATCCTTAGCATATACTCTTCCCGTGCCGGTCAAATTAATCTTTTGGCTTTTTTGTTACTTTCAACCTTCGCTTAGTTTGTATGACAATCGATGAAGGTTGCAAGTCATTGGGTTAAACATAGATGGTCCACGAATTTGGTGTGGCCCACATTATTAATTAACTTTTTAAAATATTTAATTTTTTTAAATAATAATTTAAGTTTGCTATATTGAAAACATCTGACAAGACTCTATGTTGTAAGAAATAAAATAGATCTCTAATGAATATTTTTATAGAACAAAAAATTGTTGGAAGACATTAAAAACATCGTATTATTTTTGGAAAAAGACAATGACAAGTAACACTGAGTAATAATTTCGAATAAAGACATTGTATGATTGAATTATAATCGTTCAAATTTGAACATTGCAAATATTATACAAAAAGTCGAATTAGGACTCATAAATCACTCTACACACTGAGATAATTTACCCTTGATATGAGTATCTCAAGTTAAATTGGACTCTGCTAAAAATTGTGAAGCACACGCTTGAAGTAGAAAGGGTTTGTTCTTTGATTTTGCATAAACAAGTTTATGTGTTTTTATAAAGACAAAAACTTGTGTGAGACGGTCTCACGGGTCATATTTGTGAGACGGATCTTTTATTTGGGTCATCCATGAAAAAGTATTACTTTTTATGCTAAGAGTATTACTTTTTATTGTGAATATGGGTAGGGTTGACCCGTCTCACGGATTAAGATCCGTGAGACGGTCTCACATGAGACTAACTCTTTTATAAATTACAAATTCTTCACTTATTTATTATGCTTGACCATTTCAAACTCAATAATAATTGAGTCACTAGTAAAAATTTTGAGCGATATCTTTTTCAATATACATTAGTATTTTACTATTTCTCATAAATCAAGTGACGTGAGGTATTGAAAATAAATAATTAAATATTCGCACCAAAAACTAAAATCATTAATTTTAATCTGTAATTTGACCTCCAAATTCAATATATTCAAAGTGTCAAAATCGACATTATTAATTGAAAATTGTTTACTTCCTTAACATAAGCACGACCAAGATTTTCCAAGGAAAATCTTAATTGTTACGTATTAATTAGCGTATTGACTTTTTTGTCATCCTTTTGTTTGGTCCACTAATTTATCAATTTTTGACATTGGATTCTCGGTACAATAACTTCTTAATTTTGGTTATTTTTATACATTTACTAGCAGAAAAAAAAACGTTGATTAGATAGCAGCTAGAGCTGGCGTGGTAAAAAAAATTTAGGGATTTCTTGATTTTAGAGAGAAATTAATTTACTTAAAAGCAGTTCAACATAAAAAAAATTAACAGATTTTACAATTTATATGCATTCCACCGTAAAATAGATCAATAATTGAGACAACAAAATGTTATTTTGCCATCAGTTAAAGCAAAACTTGTATGAGACGGTCTCACGAGTCGTATTTTGTGAAACAAATATCTTATTTGGGTGATACATGAAAAAATATTACTTTTATTACTTTTATGCTAAAAATATTATTTTTTATTGTGAATATATATAGAATTGATCTGTATTTTCTGAATTGCTAAGAATATTACAAGAGACCTACCTACTCATCACTTAATCAGCGTTCTTGACGAAAATTCAGAAATTATTGTACCGAGACAAAACAATCAAAAAGTTCGTGGACCAAAACAAGCACGAAAAAACAAATAACTGGACCCTATATATATATATATATATATTCCTTTTAATTTAGAAGCTCCTATGTGACATCCTACTATTCTTATTGTTTTCCAAAAATAGTTAACATGATATCTTTTTGGTATAAAATTAATTTCAACTCTCAATTAAGGACCTATTTGTTTCTTAATCGGTAAATAAATAAATGTTGGAACAACGAAAGAAATAGAAATAAAATATTAAATCGATTAAAATATGATAAATCACGCATTATTAGTTTATTTTAAAAATCCTTTTTCTTGATTTGTAATTTTATCAAATGAACAATAATTCCTCAAATTGCCCTCGCCAAGTTGCAGCTTCCCTGTGCAACTTTTTGAAACCGGAATATTTTTTTAAAATAGTTTATTACATCACCTTAGAGAAACATGGAGACTGACGTAATAACATATAATATAATAAATATTACGCCGTGTGTGTCAATTTTATATTCTACTCTTTATGTTTATTAATTTATTATTTATACATATATCGACTTCAATGAGACGACTTAAAAAAATAAAATAAAAAATAGGGTTCGATTTGTGTGACAAATTTATAAATATGATACAGATATAAAAATAATTATAATTTGATACATGCGGCAAACAATTATTAACGTAAAAAAAAAACTATTGCTTGAGCCATTACATATGGAAAAACAAGAGTTAAATCAAAAAATGGCAGAAAATGAGATCTACGTATCTGCAGGAACAAATGATGAAAGGGATCTTGAGTAATAGCCAAACCAAATAAGCTTGAATGATTAAAATATCGTCATGTTGTTGTGTATACCTCTAATAAATGCATGAATATGTCTTTTGTAAGATGATCTCACGAATCTTTATCTGTGAGACGAGGTAACCCTATCGATATTAACAATAATTCAGCTATTATTGTTAATACCTGGTGGAATCTCGAAAAATGCCAAACTATACTAGACATGTTGGATGAAACCTAGCTAAAGAGATGGTGGGATTCCAACATCAGGAAAATCCTCCTACCGGCCCGCTGCAAATCGAGAAGCACTCCAACCGAATCAGTACAGTGGTTCACCAAAAAACGAGACTCGATAATGGTTGTGGAGATCCTCATAGCAAATTAGCAACAATGGCTTTCCAAGCCGCGGTAAGTCTTCCAGGCGGCCTTTGGCTGGATGATTTGACCGAAGATTCACAAGGAAACCCGGTGCTGAATACTCACCATGCAGCAGATCTGCTGTGCAATCTTACAACGTTTGTTTGACAAACAAATGAACTCTACCATAGCTAGAGAATTAAGATCAAACTCTCACGTTTTGCTCCATTTCTATGTACTTAATATTTGGAGCAAGCCGAGGGAGGAGCCAGGGCTTTGAACCGCGTGCCTATTGAAGAATGAGCCGGTTAGACAGTAGCTTGATTATGGGATCTTTACTTATGCGAGATATGAGATTATCATTTACCATCTATCAAGCGCTCAATTTTGTTCTGTGTTTGTTTAATAGTTGCTGTGTTTCCCAAAACGCCCTCCACACAATTCCAGAAATGAAATACCAGAATCTTCTAGAACTTCCCAATGGCTTCCTTCTTCTGCACCACGAAACTCATCTCCAGAAACTTCTCCGTCCTTCTTCTTCTTTCAAGTGTATCTATAAATTCACACATCTCGCGAGACCAATTACAGCAATTAAATTAAAAATCTCGACTTCGAAATATTCTCTGAAAAATCGAAAAGTCTCAGAATTCCCAAATTCAGCAAAATGGACTTGAGGTTCATAGGGCTTGAAACTCCGCTCCTCCACGCCTTACACCACATGCTGGATCCTTCAACGGAAGCTCCCAACAACAAATCAACCAACGCTAATAAAAAATCTTACGCTCGTGATGCGGAAGCGATGGCGGCGACTCCGGCGGACGTGATAGAACGACTAGATTCATATGTTTTCCAGATAGACGTGCCTGGGTTGAAATCCGGTGACATCAAAGTGCAGGTGGAAGATGACAATGTCCTGGTGATCAGCGGTGACAGGAAAGCAGAGGATGAGAAAGAGGGGTTCAAGTATGTGAGGAAGGAGAGGAGGATCGGGAAACTCATGAGGAAATTCGTGCTGCCAGAAAATGCGAATACCGACAAGATCACGGCGGTGTGCCAGGACGGGGTGCTGAGCGTGACGGTGGAGAAACTGGCGCCCCCGAAACCGAAGAAGCCAAGGACTATTGAAGTTAATATCGCTTGATATAACAAACTGTGTGGTAAGGTGCAATCAATCGTAGGGTTCGGAATTTGAATAAATTGTATTTCTGGGTTCCAATCGTTGTGTGCAACTCCGGTCTGAAGATTGGTCTCTTGATTTCTCTACGCATGTATTTGATATATATGAATTTCGATTTTAATTTTAGTGTTCATAATTAAATTATTCATATTTTATTTACCGAAATAGAAAAAAATACTTGTAGTAAATTAATCACAGCACTGTGACAAATTAAATAAATATGAAAACCTATATATGTTGAGGAAATTAATTGCATTATAAACTCAATATTGAAAAAAAAATCTATTTAAAATTGGGATAAATTGGTCGAGAGTGTTTTTCTTCCGACAAATAGATTAAATTTGTTTAATTTTTTACTACATGATATAGAGGAAGAATGTTTATTTCATACGTCTACGATGAGTCAAATCGGATAAGAAAAACAAAGTCGCAAATTTTCCCCTCTCCGAATGATGCCACCCGGGTCGAACAGTGGAGTCGGGTCGGTAACTCTACCAGGTAAGCTATCAAGAATACGGGAAGAAATATGAGCTAAGACGGCGGACTAGGAAGAAGATTCTTCGTTGACCTTTGAAAGATCTGCCAATAAGAAAAACAACCACGTGAATGGGTGCCGGAGGGGGTCCCCGGCGTGGCCACTCCGATGCTTAAGTCAGCAGGGTACTCAAACAAGAAACCAATGTAGCCAAGTGATGGCTGTGATATTGGTGTGCAATAAATGAGTGTGTTAAATGTTCATTAATATCTGAATGAAGGAATAAATGCAAAACCTGGTATTTATAGTGGAGGAAATAATGATGACCTCGTTTTTTGGGACGCGCGCATTAAATATACTAGGACGGCTGATTATACCCTATTGTTCTGACGTGTCAAATCATGTATTGGTCATATCCCATCTGTCCAGTCACTCATTAATGTTAATAGGTCGGCCGCGTGTATTTCAACATCATTAAATGCCTCCCTCGCTTCGAGATGTCAGAAGAGAAGTCATACCAGAACTCTGGTGCTATGTCCTGAATCAACCACTCGAGAGATGGGCTGTCCTGACCCGGGCATCGCTCATGGGCCTGACCCATGACCCTAGCATTCCCGGGATCAACTGCCCGGGACATATTGGGGTATCATCACTCCTTCCTTAAATAGTCGGGCTAGAGTCTACTCGCTGTCCCGATTAGTCCCTTGTGCCCGGTCAGGAAAGCCATTTTGATACACCTTCTGGACTGAGCATAGCTACACAGACGTCGGTGTATGGTGAAGACTCGCGATGTACATCAATCAATCATACCTCCCACGTTTTTATGTTTTCGAGGATGATTTATCGCAATATTTCGATAGGCGTGTACGTCTTTTCAACTTTCTGGTGCAATTCCCAATGTCCGTCCTGACCGTCTATGTATCCAAAGATTCGACGGTTGTGATTAGCCCCTTGCTATTATAAATATAGCAACATCTTTTTTATTTTTTCCAAGTTACCATTAAATAGTTGGTCACAAGAGTCAAATGGCGAGCTCCAGTAATCCGTCGAATTCAGATATGGAAGAAGTCTCGTGGCGATTAGTTGAGAAGAAGAAAACCGAGATAGAAGATGAAGTGTTCCATAAGATTGTTCGTTACTGGGAGAAACTTCAGAAATTACAACTTCTCCACGAGACCGGAGAAGCTAATGCTTCTAGACTGGTGGTAAAGATGGAGAAGTATCGGGAACGTCTGAACGTGACTGAAGAGGTGAACATCTTCGAGGGTGATTACTTCTACCAGCTGATGTTGCTTAAGGAGATGAAAATCCTCTCGGGCATTACAAGCACCGAGGGCTTCCTCAAGTCTTCCCCAAATGAGCTAAGGAAATGGAAAACCATGTGGATACTCTTTGTAGAAGAAGAATACTCCGCTGTAATTAGTAGAAATGCTAGCAAGTGAATAAAGTTATTCTTCTGTTTCATCCTTGCTTTGTATTTTTAAGATCTGGCATGAATCTTTATTACTGAATACCTGCTGAACAAACCAAACAAAAGTATCCCCACGGTAATGGTTGATCACCGGCTTTGCTTTGAAACATTACGTTGGGCCCTGACAATCTCTTAGAGGATACGAAGCTCCAAGGTTTGTGATATCCGGGTAGTCATAATGATGCATGCATTATCATTGAACATTATCTCGGGAAACCTTTCATATTCGGGGTCGTTTTGATAACTGCATCCGCCTTTTGGTCTACCCCACGTAATTTTCGAGGCCCTTAATAATCGCCCACGTGCACTGGTCTTAATGGCTATGATACATTCTCCTTCCCAATAAATGACGGCATGCTTTAATTAACCTTAGGCTCTTCTCATTCCCTCATCTCAAACGTCTTTTCCTCCCTTTCCTATAAATAAATTGGTGGATAAGATGCACCCATACCAATCAGAACAATGTCGAGCTCCAGCGACTCCAGCACTTGCAGCAGTGCCATCTCTTCTGTTGGTGTGCAAAGTCAAATCCCAGCGGAGTTACGTCCCTATGTAGAGCTTTTCAAAAAGAATGTCGATGAGTACATTCTGGCCAAAGTCGTATGTACCTGGCATAAGCTTCAATTCATCGGCCTTCTTTATTTGAACGGCACAGTCCTCACTCGTTCTCAAAGGATGGTGACGAGGAAATACAGGCGGGAACTAGGGGTATCCCGCATTGAAGAGTTGCTGACTGACCAAAACCTGCTGCATGCCATGTTGTGGAAGGAATGGCGGCATCTAAATAAGGTCTCGAGCACTGATTCCTTTGTCAATCTTGGCATTCAAGAAGTTACTGACTGGATGGATGAGTGGAAAGGTCGAGTGGCCACTGAAATTTCTGTAATAAGACGCCGACCATTCCCTTAATGAAAATTTAGACAATTAATTCCTGCGTCTTCTTTTAATTCCTTGCAAATGTTTTAACACCAGCTAAACTAATCATCAATCCGAAAACCGAAAAAGGTAGGCCTAAACATATCCGAACGTCGGGTCCCATGCTGTCCGGGCCTTTTAGCCGGGTGATGGGATCCTCTGCTCCCGAGTTACCTCGTAAGAGGCCGGGACTTGGCATGTTTTCTTTCTCGATTGTGATAAAAGGATTCTATCGGGGCGTATTACCTCTTTACCTTTTTCACGCATGGATATAAAAGAATAGTCATATGATAAATCGGTAAGTCCCAATCTGAGTATAGTGGGTATTCCTTCGATAACTTTAGTTCTTCCGGGATCTGAATAAGGCCGAGATATGGCATTATCCCAATCCCTCTCTTCGCTTTTTCAGTCAATCATTGCGCAGTCATAATGATAGAATTCTGATGACGTGTTGTCAGAGCCCGTACGTATCCTCAGCTACCATGGCGCCTCGATTTGAGCAACTGTCTTTTCAATTTTCCCGCCGAATGATGCCGCTCAACTTCCAAGGCTAATCTAGCCCGTCCAATCTATGCTAGATCAACGGCATAAATTCCATCTCTCCCTTATATATAGCGATCCATCGCTTTTTTCTAAAAATCACTTGCAAATTTATTCTTCGGCGAAGCCCTGCTTGTTTTCTTCCTCGGTCTTCTCTGTAGATTTCTCCGGCGATCTCTCCGACTATCAACCATCACCCTCAATTCCTCTCAGTAAGTCTCTCTTTTCTGTGTCTTATTTGCTTCTTTTCCATCATGTCCAATTCCACTTCTTCTACCTCTGGCAAAAATGCTAGGGGCCTATCGGAGGACAATTCTCCCACCCCTTCTGACCAGTCTGTTCAGATTCCGAGGGGTATTCCTACTATTCCCTCTCGATCTTTGTCCAAGAAGACTGCTAAAGCGTCTTCTTCCCGACCCCTGGGCTCCCCGAGTAGAGGGAAGGGTAAAATAACAGGGCCCTTCTGGTTTTCTACGGTGTCTTCCACTCTCCGTCCGGGTAGTTTAGGAGACATTCGGTCCCTGGGGGCTATTCCTTCTACTTATGACATTAGGATTCCCGGACCTACTGACCATCCTGATACTCCTCCCCTCGGATACCACGCTTTCTTCCTTGAGCAGCTTAGGAGCGGTCTCCGTTTCCCGGTTCATCATTTCTTTGAAGGAGTTGCTCGATTTTTTAACCTTCCTCTTAATCATCTTCATCCCAATGCTTTTCGTATTATGGCAGCTACTTTTGTTTTGTTCCGCATGAAACTTATTCCCATTAACTCCTCCGTCTTTCACTATTTTTATTCCTGTCGATTTAATGACGGGGTTTTTTCTTTTATGGCCCGGATGCACTATCGGTTTTTAACCGACATCCCTTCTTCTTTGAAGGGATGGAAAACAAAATTTTTCTTTCTTAAATTTCCGACTCTCCCCACCTGTGCTTTGGGGTTTCTTCCTTCCATGCCTAAACAACATGAGCTTCCCCGAGATTTCAAACTTCTTCCTCCTTTTACCGATGCCTGGGATGCTTTAGGAAAGCAATCCTTCTTATCTTCAGTGCTGATTGGGTCGAACAATCTGGCCTATTACGGGATCGGGTCCCGGCCTGAAGACCCTGTAGATCAGATCATCGACGAGTTTGATCAACCCGGGTCGCAGGCGGGTAAATCGCTTTTCTTGGCTTTTTTTTTTTTTTTTTTTTTCGCAACTTTACCTTGCTGACCCACTGTGTTCTTGATGTAGCCGAAGAAGACATGATCAAAGCAAGCTTTCTAGAGGCTGCTGCTCAGAGGAAAGCGGAGCAAAAGAGGATTAGAGCGGAGAAAAGGGCGAAGGAAGCCCAGGAACAGGAGGAGCGCCGGGCCAGGGAGGCGGCCGAAGCTGGTGAATTGGAAGCACGCCGTGCTAGGGAGGCAGCTGAAGCTCAAGAAACAGAAGAACACAGAGCCAGCGAGGCAGATTTGGCCCGGGAAGCAGAGAGTAATGCCCGAGCAGGGGCCAGTTCTCCCAGGGTGGGGCCTATCTCTTCGGGAGGGGAGGAAGACTCAACTTCCTTGAACCGTCGCAAGAGGAGAGCCACCACGGAGCCACGGGTGGAGACGGTAGTGGTGGAAGATGAGCCCGAGGGGATGACCCCTTCCCCTGCTTTGGCTGATCCTTCTACAGGCACTTCGGCGACGAGGCCTCTGGTTCTACCCAATATTTTTGGGGATACCATCAGTTCAGATCTACTAGGAGTGATCGGGAGCTTCCTCCGACCTGACGAGGTGGCACATCTTCAGGGAATGCACCCTAATATGCTCCTAAGCGAAGGAGCGGCCCGGACCTTCTCGGTAAGTTCATTTTTTTGGGTTCCCTCTCTCTTGCTTCTTCCTTTCTCCTGCAAATTTTCCTGACCTTTTCATTACCAGGGTTTACAAATGTTACTTCATGGGCATGAACGAGTGGCGAAGATAGCCAAGAGAGCTACTGCCCAAACCAAGGCCGCCCAGGGAGCGCATGGTCAGCTCCAAGAGGAAGTAAACCGGATCCGGGAAATTCATGAGAATGTCCTGGCCCGGGAGAAGGCCATTTGGCAACAGCAGATGGATCTGCTTCAGGAAAACTTATCTGTTGTTCGGGCGGAGGCGCAGTCGGCCAGGGCAGAAGCAGAATCCTCCCGGGCTCGTGCCGAGGATTTCGAGGCGATGGCTGCTGAGGCTAGAGAAGGGATGCTGGCTGCCAGAGAAGATGCAGAATACCACCGGGTCCGGGCTGAGGACTTTCAGGCGGCAGTGGCCCTTTTGAGGAAGACCCAGACAGAGCAGATGTCACACTTCCTGAAGTCTTCGGATTTTAAACGAATGCTGGCCAGAAAAGCTTTCCCGTACTTTGAACAAGGCTTTAACAAGTGTTTGGAGCAATTCGAGGAAGCTGGCCTGGTTCCAGCGGATATGGAAGATTTCCCAGATTTGGAGAAGGCTGTTGCATCTCTCCCAGATGATGACAAGGAAGATATGGATAAGCGGGACCCTCCTGCGGAATAAACAACTCTCTTTTTTTTTTTTTTTTTTTTTGTAACCTCTTTCCTCTGATCTATGTATGCATGTTTCTTTTTTTTTTCGATTTTGCTCCCTTTAGAAAAATTTCGTAATTTCGATTGCTAAATGGGATACGGTTTACCCGGGTTGGGTATAAGTCCTAAAAGATAATCCGGGGTACGGGTCCATCCGGCCAGGGTACGGGTCCCTGGGCTTAAAAGATTATCCGGGGTACGGGTCCGCCGGGCCAGGATACGGGTCCCTGGACTTAAAAGATTATCCGGGGTACGGGTCCACCGGGCCAGGGTACGGGTCCCTGGACTTAAAAGATTATCCGGGGTACGGGTCCACCGGGCCAGGGTACGGGTCCCTGGACTTAAAAGATTATCCGGGGTACGGGTCCACCGGGCCAGGGTACGGGTCCCTGGACTTAAAAGATTATCCGGGGTACGGGTCCACCGGGCCAGGGTACGGGTCCCTGGACTTAAAAGATTATCCGGGGTACGGGTCCACCGGGCCAGGGTACGGGTCCCTGGGCTTAAAAGATTATCCGGGGTACGGGTCCGCCGGGCCAGGGTACGGGTCCCTGGACTTAAAAGATTCTTTCGAGTAATTTCCTTCATTCAGTGTAGAAATAATAGATACAAATGTTTCTTAAGCATAATACTTCTTTAAATGAAAAGCATTCCATGGTCTTTTAAGAACACGTCCTTGAGGATCTTCGAGATAATAGGCCGTACCAGAACTGACTTTTCTGATTACTTTGAAAGGCCCTTCCCATTTGGCTTCTAGCTTCCCCACATCACCCACCGGTTTAACTTTTTTCATAACCAGATCTCCCACGTGAAAATCACTTCTTCGGACGTGCTTGTTATAGGATTTTATGATCCTGCTGCGATAAGCTTCCATCCGGATGACCGCCCGATCTCTTTTTTCTTCCACAAGGTCGAGCTCCAGGGCTCGAGATAAGTCATTGTTGCTCGAATAGGATTCCACTCGAGTGGAAGATTGCCCGATTTCTACTGGCAAGACTGCTTCAGATCCATAAACCAGACCATATGGGGTTTCCCGAGTAGATGTCCGAGGAGTAGTCCGATAAGCCCATAAGACGCTGGGTAATTCTTCTACCCAATCTTTTCCTTTCCCCTGCAACCGGGCTTTCAAAGCTTGCACGATGATCCTGTTGGTTACCTCTGTCTGGCCATTGGCTTGAGGGTAGGCTACTGAGGTAAAAGATTGCATAATCTTCATTTCCTGACACCAAGAGGTAATCTTTTTTCCTTGGAATTGTCTGCCATTGTCTGAAATCAATTTCCTGGGGATGCCATATCGGCAGACAATGTTTTTCCATAAGAATTTCATGATTTCATCCTCGGTGATTCTTGCCAACGGCTCGGCTTCTACCCATTTAGAAAAATAATCCACAGCTACCAGGAGGAACTTCTTCTGGGCGCGAACTGGCGGAAAGGGACCCACGATGTCCAATCCCCATTGGTCAAAAGGGCATGATGCGGAGATCGGTTGCATGTTAGCAGTTGGGCGGTGGTGGAAATTAGAGTGATGTTGACAACCTTGGCATTTCTGGACGAGCCGGGCAGCATCTTGGTTTACTTGGGGCCACCAAAATCCTGCTAAAATAACCTTCCGCGATAGAGCCGTTCCTCCGAGATGTTCCCCACAACATCCCTCATGTATTTCCCGAAGGACATACTCTGTCTCTTCCCCCGATAGGCACTTGAGTAAGGGGCCCTGAAAGGATCGCCTATATAAAACATCATTTAAAAGGGCAAATCGGGGTACCTGCTTCCTGATCTTTACAGCTTGGGTCCGGTCTTCTGGAAGTTTTCCCTCCTTTATATATTCTATGAGAGGAGTCACCCAAGAGTCTTCTCTCAGCGGGGGTGTTTCTTCTTCAAGCGAGGATACGAGCTTCGAACAATAGAGAATCTCCCGGGTGCTTACTTCTGTCAAGGAAGCCGCCAATTTAGCCAATGTGTCGGCTTCGGTGTTTTCTTCCCGGGGAATCTGTTCGATACTCCAGTCTGTGAAGGATGACGCTTGAGAAGTGATAAGATTCAAGTACTTGAGCATCTTTTCATTCTTAACTTCGTAAGCTCCCTTAATTTGTTGAGTAATCAGCTGGGAGTCGGAATAAATGATGATTCGGGATGCCCCAATCTCTCGGGCAGCACGCAACCCTGCCAAGACAGCTTCGTATTCTGCTTCATTATTCGTGACCCTAAAGTCAATCCTTAAAGCCAATTTAATCCTTTCTTCGAGTGGGGAGATCAAGACGACCCCCACTCCGCATCCTGCTATGTTTGAAGCGCCATCAACAAATACCCTCCACACTTTTTCTTCCTCGGGCTGGATCATTTCTGTTAAGAAATCTGATAGCGCTTGTGCTTTTATTGCAGCCCGGGGTTTATACTCAATATCGTATTCCCCGAGTTCTACAGTCCATTTGATCATCCTCCCCGAGACCTCTGCATGAGTCATAATTCTGCCGAGAGGAGAATTAGTGAGGACCACAATGGGATGTGATAGGAAATACGGTCTCAACTTTCGAGCAGTCATTACCAAAGCTAGAGCAATCTTTTCTAATTCACTGTATCTCATTTCGGCTCCGCGAAGGGCGTGACTGACATAGTAGACAGGCTTCTGATCGGTCCCTTCTTCCTTGACGAGCACGGAACTAACAGCAATTTCGGTGGCTGAGAGATAGACCCACAATTTTTCTCCGGGCTCGGGTTTTGCTAAGACAGGCAATTCAGCCAAGTGTTTTTTCAAATTTTGAAAGGCCTGCTCGCAGTTATCATCCCAGCCGAATTTCTGTGCTTTCCTCAGAACTTGAAAGAAAGGATAGCTACGGTGTGCAGATCGGGAAATGAAGCGTGATAAGGCTGCAATTTTCCCTGTCAGTTTTTGCACATCTCGAACCGACTGAGGAGAGGGCATATCCATGATGGCCCTGATTTTTTCTGGGTTGACTTCGATTCCTCGATCCGTGACCATGAACCCCAAGAATTTGCCACTCTTAACCCCAAACACACATTTGGCCGGGTTAAGTTTTATCCTATACTGCTTCAAAGTGGCGAAGGTTTCGATCAGATCATCGATGAAATGGGCGACTTCTCGGGTTTTAATCAAAATGTCATCCACATATACTTCAATATTTCGGCCTATCTGTTTTTGAAAGACAAGATTCATCAGTCGTTGATATGTAGCCCCTGCATTTTTTAGTCCAAAAGGCATTACAACATAGCAGAAAGTTCCCCCAGACGTGACGAAACTAGCTTTGTCTTGATCTTCTGTAGCTAAAGGGATCTGATGATATCCCTGATATGCATCCAAAAAACTCAAGATTTCACACCCAGAAGTGGAATCGACTAGCTGATCAATCCGAGGGAGTGGGTAACAATCCTTCGGGCAAGCTTTATTCAGATCTCTGAAATCTACGCACATTCTCCATTTCCCAGCAGACTTTGGGACGAGAACTACATTCGATAGCCAAGAAGGGAAATGGACTTCCCTAATTTGTCCAGCCCTCAGCAATGCTTCGACCTGTTTTTCAATTATTTTATCTTTCTCCGGGCCGAAATGTCGCTTTTTTTGCTTAATTGGCCGGGACCCTGGGAGGATATTTAGTCTATGCTCGGCCACTTGGGGCGAGATCCCGGTCAGTTCCTGCTGAGACCAAGCAAAGATATCGGCATTAGTTTTTAAACATTGCAAGAGTTTTACCCGGGTGGTGGCGCAGATGTCCCGAGCTATCCGGATAGTCTTTCCCGACTCGATCTCCACCGATTCTTGCTCTTCTTCCGTCACAAAGTGTACTTCCCCTTCCCGGGCTTCCTCCTGGTGTTCTTTCCCCTTCCCTTCCCTTCTTGCCTTCTTCTGATCAATTCGGACTGTTTCTCCATAACATCTTCGAGAAGAGGGCTGGTCGCCCTTGACTTCTCCGACCTGTCCTTTCACTGGGAATTTGATCTTTTGGTGGTACGTCGAGGCCACTGCTCTCATTTCATTCATGGCTGGTCTCCCTATGATGACATTATATGAAGATGGGGCGTCCACCACTGTGAAAGTAGTTATGACAGTTTTTCTCAAGTCTCCAGTGCCCAGAGTCAGGGGTAGAGCAATTTCCCCTTCTGGATACACGGCGTGCCCAGCGAACCCGAACAGGGCGGTTTCCACAGTTTCCAGCTGGTATTCATGCAGATCCATTTGGATGAGGGCATCTTTGAAAATAACATTGACAGAGCTCCCATTATCCACGAAAATTCTTAACACGTCATAGTTGGCGATGCGGGCCTGAATGACCAGCGCATCATTGTGAGGTAAACTCACTCCTTGGAGATCTTCTGGTCCAAAGCTTATAATCGGCTCGTCTCTTCTTTTATTATCAACTTCTAGACACTCCCTCCTACCCCTTGCCTTCCTTGCCCGATTAGAGTCGCCATCAGTAGCTCCCCCTGAAATCATTTTGATTACTCCTCGACTCGGAGAAGGATCCTCTCCTCCCACTGGCTTGATTCTCTCTTCCCGGGTACTCGTTTCTCCTCCTCGTCTTCCACTTGAAGTGCTCATCGTTCTTTGAGGAATATTCAGCGATGAACGTCTGGACAACCAGGGTGGTTGTTTAGATCGTTCTCGTGGTAGGTGAGGCGCGGACACGGGACGTCTATTAGCATTTCTTCCTAGGACTCGGCACTGATTAGTGTCGTGAGCACAATTTTTATGAAGGGTACAGTACCTTTTTTGTTCTGGCTTGGAGATTCTGACCTCTGAACGGGGAGGAAGGACTTCATTTGACCTGCACTCTTGAATCTCTCTGTCCCGAGCCATCTTTAAAGGCACATGGGGGAAATGACCCCCACCACTTTTCTTAGGAGCTCTTTCTTCAGTTTTGTAAGTCCGATCTCCTCTTGCTCTTTTCAAGGCCTCTCTTTTCTGGTTTTGCGCTTCTTCCATATTGATGTATTTCTCCGCTCGTGACAGGAGATCCTCAAAATTTTCAGGCAGTTTTTTGGTTAAGGATCGGAAGAAATCCCCTTCCCATAACCCTTGCATAAATGCGGTGGTTTTTGTCTCAGGTGCACAGGTCGGCACATCAAGGGCCACCCGATTGAATCTTTTGAGATAAGCCCTCAGGTTTCATCTTGCCTTTGCTTTACTTCGAATAAACTGAAGGCGGTCTTTTTGTACTTTTTACTGCTGCTAAATTGATGCAAGAACACTTTTTGAAAATCTTCAAAGCAACAGATGCTTTGTGGCGCCAACCCTTCAAACCATCTCTGTGCAGAATCGACCAGAGTGGTAAGAAATACTTTACATTTGATTGGGTCTTCATAGCAGTGCAACATGGCCATATTTTCGAAACGCGCCAGGTGTTCCTCAGGGTCAGAGCTTCCATCATAATCTTTGATTTTTGCCGACTTGAAATGCCCGGGAAGTGGTTCCCGGACGATGATGTCAGAGAATGGGCAGCCTTTGATTACGAAAATACCGCCCTTGGAGACAGCCTGCCCTTCCAATGCTTTCACTTTTTTTCTTAATTCTTCCAATTCTCCAGCGATAGTGGGGGATTTAGAACCTGCGCTTTCCCTTTCTTCTTCCCTTCTCTCTTCCTCTTGTGCTTGCTTACGCTGCTGTTCATGCTGACTGGCCTGGTGAGAAGCAGCCTTTTTGGCGTTAGCCATGTTGACAGCATCGGTTATGATTTTCTTCAATTCTTCGGGAGTCAAATGAATGGTGGGTTGAGGATCATTAGGGGGGGGACCACCTGCGCCAGAGAGACGTGTATTGTTTTCCTCTGGGGCTCGAGAGGCGTCTTGGTTTGCTCTCCTAGTAGGAGCCATATCCACGTCTTAGGACTCAGATTTCCCACAGACGGCGCCAATGATGCCACCCGGGTCGAACAGTGGAGTCGGGTCGGTAACTCTACCAGGTAAGCTATCAAGAATACGGGAAGAAATATGAGCTAAGACGGCGGACTGGGAAGAAGATTCTTCGTTGACCTTTGAAAGATCTGCCAATAAGAAAAACAACCACGTGAATGGGCGCCGGAGGGGGTCCCCGGCGTGGCCACTCCGATGCTTAAGTCAGCAGGGTACTCAAACAAGAAACCAATGTAGCCAAGTGATGGCTGTGATATTGGTGTGCAATAAATGAGTGTGTTAAATGTTCATTAATATCTGAATGAAGGAATAAATGCAAAACCTGGTATTTATAGTGGAGGAAATAATGATGACCTCGTTTTTTGGGACGCGCGCATTAAATATACTAGGGCGGCTGATTATACCCTATTGTTCTGACGTGTCAAATCATGTATTGGTCATATCCCATCTGTCCAGTCACTCATTAATGTTAATAGGTCGGCCGCGTGTATTTCAACATCATTAAATGCCTCCCTCGCTTCGAGATGTCAGAAGAGAAGTCATACCAGAACTCTGGTGCTATGTCCTGAATCAACCACTCGAGAGATGGGCTGTCCTGACCCGGGCATCGCTCATGGGCCTGACCCATGACCCTAGCATTCCCGGGATCAACTGCCCGGGACATATTGGGATATCACCGAACATAGCAAACGGGTTCGATTCATCCTCTGAAAAAATCGGGAATTTCCAAATTCAGCATACTTGTAGTAGAAGCCAATGGACTTGAGATTCATGGGCTTTGACAGTCCACTTCTCCAAGCATTGCACCAAGTTCTGGATCCTTCAAGAGAAGATTCCAAAAAAAAAGCTCCTAGGACCACCTACGTGCGCGATGCAGAAGCCGTGGCAGTGAACTAAAGTCGAACTCATACCAAAATTATATTTTCGATAGTTCGTTGCCTTAATATTCTATTAAAATAATATAATTATATATTAAATATCTAAATTCAAATATTTATTCTCGAACATGAAATGTCCAAGCAATAATTAAAATAATTCAAATATTTCGAGCCGAACTCCAACTTCATCTCGAACCTATCTCAAACCAAAAAATTTAAAATTTTAGAGCTTAAACTCAAATACACTTAATACGAGCTTCAAATATAATTGAATTAAACTTAAATTTTTATTGATATTTGATTCGATTTGATCGTTTACACCCAGAAGTTAAGCTCAATCTGTTAAAAACATTAATTAGTGGATAATTATCGATTGATAGGCCTCCGAATCAATCAACAAGCCCACTAATAACACTGAAGTATTGCCGATCTAATAGGCCAATAAAGCAGTAATATTTGCCGTACAGACGTTCTTTCAAGAAGTTCTAATAAACAATCAAGTGAATAGACAAGATGAATAGCTTACATGAAATATGGGATACGCTGGCATAATTGGGTTTATATTTTTTTCCTTGGTTTAAATGGCACTTTAAGCATTTTGGCAACAAAAATGTTCGAAGGTTTTCTAAATTTACTTGCAACTTTTACTTTCTTTCCAAGTACACCGACCGGGTCTTCTGAGTGCTGAGAGATCTTCCTCACAAACAGAGCGATGAAAAACCCCTCTTTATCTTCCACTATATCTGTCCTTAATAAATGTTCAGCTGGAAAATGATAAAAAAAAGAAAGATAGTCATGTAAGGCATAGTTTGATACATGAGATAAGAAAGGGATTGATAAATAATCCTTCTTATCTCATGTTTGGTACTTTTTTAAAAAGCTCATGATAATATCATGGACCCTTGATAAATAATTTTTTAGGAAAAATTATCCCTAATAGAAGGTGTGATAATTTTAATTTAATGATAAAATACACTACAAATGACTTAATTACCCTCAATTTATAAATGATTTTTTATACATCTATGCTAGTAGGTAGAAATTAAAATCAAATAAATATTTTATTTATTTTTGTATATTATATAATATGATAATTATATAAATGAATTCGAGATAATTATTTAAATAATTTTTATAAATCTCAATAAAATTATTAGTATCACTCGATTAACCTTAAAAATTAATATTTGACTTGACTCATAAAATCAATGGCACAATTATCATATTATATAATATATAAAATTAGGTAAAAATAAATAAATCATGCAAGTACTATCGACATATGAACAGATAAAAAATATGAACTCAAGCAACAACTTTGAAATTATAAAATTTATTATGACAAGGTTAATTTTGTCATTACAATCTAATATATAAATTTAATCACTCTTATTAAAATCATACCAAACATTAATATAATATCCTACATCTTATTTATCTTTAACTTATCCTTATATTATATATCACATGTTTATCCCATCATGTAAACCAAACTATGCCTAAGAATACGTAATGTAAAGAACTTTTTTTTTTTTTTTTATCTAAAGTACATGCTTCATATTTATGACTAAAATGTAAAAAACAGGGCCAAAATTTAGAGTGAGTCTTAACTTATTATACACATTATTTCACTACAAAAGACTTACATCCATCAAAAGTTGGGAGTCCCCGTCGAGGCCACTGTGGAAAAACCGTTTCCAGTTGAAAACCATGAGAAGAAGCAAGATGTAGAACCGAGTTAATTATGTCTTCATTCTCTATTTGATGGATGGAGCATGTGCTGTAAACAATTCTTTCAACTGCAGGAACTATAACAAATCCAAAACAAGTAGAATGATGTGATTTTGTTTATGATCATACAATTCAGCTTGAACGAAGATTTACAAAACATGACATGCTAATCCAAAAGCATCTTGTATGATATTGGGTATAAAAAGGTTTTGACTAGGCCAAATTGTTACCGAGGACCATGGAAACAACACACTATGCTGACGCAGGAATGATCGATCAGTATGTAGGCTTACAGGATAATGCATGTTCCAGAACCCTCTTCTGAAAACCCGCAAGCTTTCTAAGTCGCTTTATTTCGTCATCGGATTGACCTGGGTAAAAATATCAACAATGATAACATATTAATTACATAAGTACCTACTCATTATTTCCCTCGGATTCTATTATTAAGAAGTAGGTCCACCATTTCTTATACAAATTCTCCACCTCACTTATTCCGTTGCATATAGCCACTTCTTTTAATAGAGTTACAAGAACAGCAGGAAGATTCAAGTCACGAAGAACCATAAAGTAAGATGTTATAGGCATGATGTGAGCATGAAAATACAAAGAACAATACACCTTCGGCTATAAAAGATTTTTCTCAAACAAATTTAAGTGACCATCTATTAAAAAATTGTATGTGTAGCCATATGCAGGGTGGTGCTAACAAAATCGCATGACAGGAATCAACCGTATGCCTCAGAGGCATAAAAAGTTGCACATTAAAGACAAAAACCCAAAAATCACCTGCTCTATATGAGGGGAGTAAATGGTCCAATCTATCTACAACAGTGCCAGACCCAGAACAAGATGGATCTAATAATATAGCACGAATCTGCAGAAAGAATACATGAACAAAACATTTTAGGGAAATTCAAATTATAGAGTTTTTCGATGAGCATTCAACTATTAGTTGTTAGAATAAAATCAAAAGAGGTTTGACTCAATTCAAAGACCATTCACGATACCTTGGCACATGAAGGATCACTTGGATTGAGGTTTAAGAAATCTTCATGCTTAACTTTCACATCTAGGCAAGTTAAGTCTACCATCTTTCATCATAAATTGACTAAACACAAGTTAATAGATACTGCAATTAGCTTGAATGCTATCATTTGTGTCACATAACATTGGAACATCGAAGAGAATTCACAACTGTTTCATATTTGAGAAGTTAAATTCAAATAAATTAAAATCATTTTGAGCAAAGTTTTCAAATGAATTCTATTTTGAAAAAGGATACTCAAAGCCCCAGACAATATCACATTTTCTTTCAGGCGCTTGACCCTTTTTTCGTCACGCTCACAAGCTATAATTTTTCCCCTACCCTTCATAAGAGCGGCAAGGTGGAGAGTTTTGTTCCCCGGAGCTGCACAAGCATCAATGACCTTAAAAGGTACACTTACGTCAAGCAACATCTAAATATGAAACTGAACGAAACGTGTGGGGTGACATCATAAGTACCACACCTCCCATCCTGGTTCAGGTCCAAGGGCTACAGCAACCATGGAACTTCCTTTACCCTACAAACCAAAAGCAAAAAACACATTTATGATTCATGATAATATATATTCTTCTGGCATAAATATAATGCAAGGAGATATAGCCTGACTCTTTCCATTATACCTGCAGAAAGACACTTCCATTCACGATTAGAGGATGATTGTGCAAATCAGTACGTGGTTGGAGAATTAACAAATCGGGAATCAAATCATCCTTTTTTACCTGATTGGCATATGTAAAAGTCAAAGATCTGTCGATAAAATTTGTCACTTAAACAGAATTTATACTTAATCAAAAAACAAAAATATATCACCTTAATCTTAATTTCAATCTTTTTCCAGAAATAATATTTTTATCATCTTCTACATTTCCCAAAATAATGATTACATTAACTTATTTTTTCACCACTTACTAAAAATATTAAAGTATACTATTATTTTAATTCATCATTTTATATTTTAAAATTTTAAAAATATCTCACTCTAATCCATCATTCACGATAATCTGCTTACAAAAGTATATATGATTTAATAATATTTACCAAACATAATGTTACATTATTAAACATGCGCCTGAAAACCTTCTCAGAAAATAGTAACATACTGTTGATGTCCCCAAATCATTTCTCGAAAAATATTTTTCCAAAACAATAAAAGTAAAACCAAACATTGCAAGTGTTTTTGGTTGAACCTGATACCAAGGCTAACTTTTTGAAAATCCTGTCATTATTATATCGTATTAATTTATTATTCAGCAACAGTTTGGACTATACTTAAGTAAATCGAACAAACAACCCCGTATTCTGCCACACCATCGAGGAAGACACAATGCAATACCGGGCAAGAAAAAGGTATTCACTTTGAAGTCAATATAAGTCGAAGGGCATACCTTGTACTGTTTCCTTAATTCACTGATAACTGATTCTGTATCCATCTTCAGAGTATTTACACGAGCAAATCGTGGCTTTTGTAAATCTGCGGAGACTCGTACCAAATATATTAAGGCGTGATTATTACAATGAAACTATCACGGCAATGCATGTCTAATTGCCTACATAAACGTCCTTTTTCACACTCAATTTAAAGCAAGACACTTTTCAGGGTGTATCACACATCAGAGAATATGTATGACTGAAATTTTCAACTTTTAGCTGCCTCAAGATAGTTAAGGCCAAGACTAATCTCTATGAGATCATCAGAAGAACCCAGTAGAGTTTTCCAAGACAGGGACAGAACAAATGAAAGTTTAGTCAATAAAAAATCAAAAACTTGAAATGGTAACAAACAAAGTAATTTCTTCAATCTTCCGACCATAACTCCAGATTTCTACACTCTTGATAATGTTATAAAAAAAGATAAAAAGAAGCAAACAGCAAGAAGATACGTACCACTGATTTTATCAAGAACCATCAAATCTTTTACTTCTTTTGCTCCATTACGAGATAATATCTGTGACAATGCCGATTGCAATGCATCCTTTTTCAGCATAACATATCTTTCTGCATCACCAGTTAATGTACCCTCCTACAAAAAATAACTTTGAAGCCAAATAACAATGCCAAAAACATAAGAACAGAACAAATGGCGTAAAATACAGAAACACAAAAATTGATGCTAGCAGAATGAAACTACAACTAAAACATATAATGCCAACCATGCTATTTTGCACTCACTATACCAGATTAATAAATAACGCCAAAAACAATTTACCTGACCAAAAAGAGTATCATATGTGATTACATATATTAATTCCTTCTGCCTCTGTAAAACAAGTACCACAATCAGTACGGCATTCTAGATGCTATCACCAAAACATTAACATGATCAACAGAGAAACACACAAGCAATTCAATCAGGGAATTCGACTCATTTCATACAGTACATTCTGAATATATAATTCGAGCATATATTATCCTCTTTCTCAATCACCTTCCACTTAGCACTTAGAATATTTGCATCATCTAACACATCCTTGATAACTGAGAGATCTGCACATCCAAAACAAAGCACAGAGATACAATAACCTCCCTTAGAATATAATATTCTTCTAAAAAACCAGTAAAATGAAGATAGTTCAATGCGTGTCTTGCTAGCTTACGCTTGAGTGTTTCACAAACCAGAGCAAAGGTAGCTTTCTTGTTTCTGATTGAAGGACTGTAAACTAAAGATTTAATAGAACCGACGGCTCGCTGCCTAGCGTCACCCTGGAGTGTGCTGCGCAATACCTTAGCGGCTTCTCTCCGCGCGAAGTAAGCGGAGCGTTCAGCGTTGGTAAGCCGCTTGTTCACCGGCTCCGCATAATTTTTCTCCGTTTTTTGCGTTTTCCGGCTAGAAATCGGCTTCCTCCGCGGCATGGCTCACTCTTTGAGCAGCGGAATCGAGGGTAGAGGTGAAAGTTCAGAAATTACGGTAGGTTTTCCCAGTGTACTGTAAACTTGGTTCCGAATTGAGTTGTTAAATCGTGTATCGAACACCCGCTTCTTGCCATTTACGAAATTATCCATCAGGGTCAACACAAACATGTGCCAAATATATTATTAATACAGTAATACTAAAACAATCGAAGTGGCAAATTAGTGTCAACCTTTAAAAAAAAAAAAAAAAAAATTAGGAGCGTCCTAATTTTTTGTGTGTTTTGTATAAATCCAAATATCAATGCATTAATATTCAAATCACGTTAACAATTTTTATTAACAGATTTAAAGTTGAAATGACAAAGATAGAAAACAATTGAACTTATGACATTACAATCTAAGCTACCTTGGGTGGACGTCAAAATTATATTTTTGTTATCATTCAAGGTTTTTTTATATTATTTGTATGGTACCAACTTTTTTTTCGATGGTAAAATTTAAAATTTAAAATGAGATCTGGAATTCGAAATTCAATTATAACAAACTCCTATCTCAGCTAAAAAAAATTATTTATTTTACATATTCTCACATTAAAAATTGATATTCCCGTTGTTTAGTAAATTTTACTATTTTCCTCGTAGAAAAAATTTTCATGAATCCTGTATGATGGCACTAAATTATTTAAATAATATTTAATTGTTTAATGAAATCTGATCATGACACAACCCTTCTTCTGTCTTTTCACATTTTCCCAGTAGGTTTCCCACTGCCCTTAATCAGTTATCCTTAATCAAATATTTAATGTATCACGTATTTATATTTGATTTTTTTATTACACGTATTTATATTTGATAATATATGAATATGGGATAAAAATAAAATATATATTTATTTTTTAATCAATGTTTAACGGTACCCAAATGGGATCATAATTATTAAAACTATGGCATGATTATTTCCATAATTTCATCACACGATATTAGATTTAAGAAGTTGTGTTTAGATTACAAGATTTGATTTGATTTGATTGATGTACGAATTTCAAACTACGCTTATTTTAAATATATTGAAAATAAATAAATCGATCGGAGTACATCGTAAAAATATTTTAAAAAAATGATTTGAAAATACTCCACGTTGAAGTTCTTTATCATCTGAATTTATTATTATAATTTGAAAATTAACTTCAAATCATTCAAACAAAATACTACCTTAAACATCTCAAGCTTGAAGACTAATGTTATTATATCAATTAAATGCAATACTTAATTGATATGACAGTATTATAATCTAACACAAAATAACTTGTCATTCCTTGTCCTCTTGTCCATTCAATCAATTTAATTGATCCTAACAATAGCAATAATGATGATCTTGAATGTGTGTATTCTTTTATTGTAGTCTTCGATTCTTGCCTTGACAGAGTAGATTACTTCTCTTGCTAAATAAAAGAGAGATGAAATCTTTGGTAAGGAAAAGGGAAAAAAGTGTTGTCATCTATCTTGATCAGTTTCTCGAAGCATTGGAAATCCATGACTCAGAAATCCATAAATCTTGAGTCTTTTTCATAACTACCACAAAATGTAAACCTATTCAGTCTCTGTGGTTTGTTCTCTGGAGCATTGGTCCTATAAATATGAATAGAATTAACGGGAAATCGGCCTTCAGTCTCCAGCTGTCGATTCTTTTGTGTTCAATCCCTGAGTACTTTTTTAGTACCACATTTCTACATGAAGTGTACCACATTTTGTATGACATAGTACCACAATTTGGTTGGTAGAGACTAGAGAGTAAACTCAAAGAAATGTTTTGATTGGGATTTTTCACCAACTTTCCCTAGAATTAATTGAATTGGCAAATATTATTTACACTTTTTTAGTTTTTTTATATTATTTTGATTTGGATATTTTAGCTCTATTTGTATTTTCTCCCCTGAACTTTTAGATTTTGCATTTTTTGTCTTTTTGGATAAATTTGAAATCCCATTTCGTCTCTAGTCTTGTTTGAAGTACCAGATTTATCGTTGCGTCATAGGACCTTTGTACATTGTACATTATTTTTGTTATTTATACTATTGAAATGTTGATTTCGAAAGAAAAAAAAAACATGTGTTGACTCTCTCTGTTGAGTAAATTCATATTATTCATAAAATATATCAAATCATGCTCTCTTTTATTCTGAAAAATACTTTTAACACATTAAATTGTCACAAAATTGATATATACATGTCGATGACTATAACTCATCTAGCACCAAAGTCCCAATTTTAAGACTAGATATCTGGTTCGAGACTCAATTTTAACATATGAGTAGTTCTCTCGTGAGACGGTCTCACGAATATTTATCTGTGAGACAGATCAACCCTACCGATATCACAATAAAAAGTAATATTCTTAGCATAAAAAGTAATATTTTTTCATAGATAACTCAAATAAGAGCTCAGTCTCACAAGCATGAGATTGGTATCAAAAATAAAATTACTAGTCTACTTATGTTCAACAGGTCATGAACCATATGGTTTCTCTAAAAATTTAAAGAATAACAAAATTCATAATATTCATAAAATATATCATCCCATATCCTCCTTTAATTTTCAACCCATTAAATTGTCACAAACTTGATTTGTAATGACATCTGATATCGATATCTCAAATTTAAAACTTTATAAATAAAAATAGACTTGTACACATGTATTCTATTGTCCAGTTGTGAAAGAGCCTTATATTGTTCAAGCACGAGACTACTAGCAGACTTTCACTCCCCAAAGGAAGAATCACTAAGTCTCCCCACAAGTCGTCCATGACATGCCCCACCCACACTCGTCCACTTGTCGCAACTTCCCCGTCAGTGAAACGCATTAAAATCTAATTGGTTGGATGATGTAAGTATATTATATACATGTCTGTATGTATGTTTTTGAAAGAAACAAATTTTAATCTTAAATCGAGCTGGGCAATGTTAGGCAATTCTTGGGCCCAACCCTCAGTTTCTTAGCCACCACTGATCGATCAGCAATAACCTGCAGCAACCATGAAGCTTCTTCCTACAGAATAGGAAGCTTACCGAGAAAACGAAAGAACAAAAGCATCATCCACTGAGCTCTCACACTGTCATATAATATATATACATACACGCAAATGCACACTTCATCACTACACGATCATGGATAATACTTATACGGTTGCACAGGCGCTAGGCGCCGCTTTCACCTCGCAGAACTCATCAGCGGGCAGCACTTTATCCCCCGAGACGAGCCTCGAGCTCTCCGATTTCTTTGAGTTTAATGACTGGATTGATGAGAATGATCCAGCGTTTCTCTCCTTCACAGAAGAATATGGTCATCTGCAGAATCCAGTCTTTACGTCTCATGATACGGAAGTTAACTCTACTGAAATTAGCATCAGCAACAAGTTTCATGATGATGGGATTATGAACAACGGTAAGCAAGTCACTGTAAAGCATAAAAATGATGTCATTTCTTGAGTTATTGTTTATATGATATAATAGAGAGTTCTGTCAACAGTACTCAACTATATATAAGGGGGTTATACGTGAGTGATATATTTGTGTGGGTGTGTTTTTGGTATTACCAGGAGACAGTGGAAGTGGGAAGGAGAAGAAAGAAATCAGAGACAAAGTTGCTTTTAGAACCAAGTCACAGATTGAGATATTGGATGATGGATTCAAGTGGAGGAAGTACGGAAAAAAGATGGTGAAAAATAGCCCAAATCCAAGGTAAAAAAAAGAAGAAGTTGTATTCAATCATGATCTTTCTAGTTTCAATCTTTTCTCACCAGTCAACAAAAATATTCGCCACTAAAATTTGGCTAATTGGTAGACGACATCTTGAACATGAAAGAATCAATCACATATATAGCTTTGTCTACAATTCGTATAGAGCAACTAAAATCGATCCGCTTGTTTTCTTGTATCGAAGAGTAACAATATGACGTAATCGATAGGAACTACTTCAAGTGCTCGGTCGAAGGGTGCCCAGTGAAGAAAAGAGTCGAAAGGGACAAAGATGATCCACATTACGTTGTAACAACATACGAGGGGATCCATAACCACCAAGGTCCTTACCTCTGAGTTTCAGCAAGGGAATTTCATGACTTTTCTCTCTCAATCTACCAATGAGCTGTGTATACTTCTCCAAGAAGTAGAGTCAACGGTTCGGATTTCTTTTTGGTCATGATTCTGAACCTATGGGTTTTTAAAAGTCGGTGGATTCCTAATATTTTACAGTACGTATAGGGCCTTTCAGCTCATGTAAGAAGAAGACATGCGATATATGTATAAGGTTGTTTCCTTCGACCTTTGTCATGGTAGAGATATTTTTTCTTTATCATAATCAATACTTCTCATGCTATATATTATATATGCTCTCTTTTTCACATGGAACTGTGTACAAGTGAAAAAGAAATGGAAAGATTATACAACGAATCCGTTCAATAGTTTGAATAAACCATTTTCGGAAAGTATAACAAAAACCCCTCATTATAATCTTGATTTCTTGCATGAGCCAAAGGGAATCAGGCCAACAGGTACACAGTTTGAAAGAAGGGCGATCATAAAATCGATGATTTTAGCCGGGAGGGACAAGTCAACGAGACGACTGCTCCTTCCCGGATTGACTAGTGATGGAATTGACACAAGCTTATGATCATGTAAAAATATGATAAACTGGAAGGTTTAAATCTTGTGTGTATATGTACCAAATCACTATGGTTGTATGTCAACGAATGAATCAGATTCGCCAAGGAAAGGCTTGAGTTTGATCATATAGAGCCTTTCAAACTACCGAGGGGGAGAATTACGAATATTCAAACTTTCAAATTGAATTGAGTTTCCCAAGTTCAAAGATACAATCCCTCTCAAAGAAATGCAAAGCAAGTACAACAATCGTGATCTTACTGTATGCATAATTCTTGAAGAAACTTAGGAATGCTTTTTAATCAACTTAGGAATGCTTCTGGAAGTGCAAGAGTTGATTAGTTGTCCCGTCAAATAACAGTAACGTAATCCACTTACAACAAACGATTCAGTAGTCAAATGGGCAGACTATTGACCTTCATTTTTGCGTAATTCCAGTTGCATAACTAGTACTGGTGCCAATAATGGAAGTGTGCCTGGCTACACATTTCTTTCTCTCGAGAAAAATAAACGAATAGGTCGGAAATTAAAAAGAAAACGACGGTGAAAATGGAAAATGATAAACTCTTATTATTGGAACATTAGTATGATCATGTAAGGTTAAACACAAAAGTTCTCGGATTTCAAGTTAAGAACAAACTAAGGGAAATCCTCTCAGGTTAAGTAGTTTGATGCAATTACAATGTAAAATGAGCTTTCGCCAGGAAAATACAAGAAGAGAGAGACATTTCAAGAAACACAAGTGATAAGAACTTAGAGAAAGTTTACTGAGTTCCGACGATGTACTAAATACACAACTGGCTAAATTTGTCTCAGAAGAAACAAATTTCTAGTTATTTACTGGCATAATGGCATTGTATATCATTTCATTATTATCGTGAATCCCCGACAAATAGTCAGGGGGACTGCTATTCCTATTACAAAAGGAAAACAATATTTAGGAAAGCATATAAATAGGGTAGACAAATAATAAACAATATGGCAGAAAAAACAATTATAAGGGTAAGTATTCATGCAAGCAAAAATGGTGTCAATAATAGAAAAGTTGGTCCATATTGGATGATGACTTGTAAAAGTTCAGGACTATGAAACTTTCCTACCTAGCGATTTCAAAGAATTTCACTTTGTACAATAAAGAAACTACCATAATTTGCCACTTAAGTGAAGACCGTGTCAAACCTTTTAGAATCTTCCTCGAAGAATACTCAAAATAAATAATCTTCCCCTGAGAAACTGATGCCTAGGTTTAGTGGTTCAACAGTATAAAGATATCATGCAGATTCCTCATCAGATTACCAATCAAATGACAATTAAAACAACAATTAAACTACATCAATTCTATGAGAACTTGTTTTAAGCCATAAAGCCGAAAAGGAGAACTCATATCCAAAAGTTAACATTTTACATATAGTCTCTTAATCTTAAGAGTCAATCCGGAATTTCTTATGGAGCCTCTGTGAGATAACTTGCCTAACCCTTTAAACATCAAAACCCAGGACGACCCACTCTAAATGCCTTTCGTTCACACATTAATAATCTAAACATGTATCTTAATAGAGAAACTATAATGTGAGCATTAAGTATATCATAGATACAGATTTGATGGTAGTCCTTACCTAGATCAGTCCTTCCGCTTTGCTGACTCTCAAATAGAAAACCGATATTAGGTTTTAAGGCTGAGAGAAAAGTGCAAGCCCAAAAGCCCTGCATATTAGTTGGGGGTACCTCATAATTTTATCAGCCACTTCATAATTTTTTGTGGAGTTGTTGGACATTACAATTTGATACCTAAAATTGTTCCTTGATCATCACAAGGTATATAACAAATCAAACTCCACAAATTTCTAGAGATAAATACAAAACAGAACTTCACAAATAACAAGTATTTCGAAATTTCAACCACTTCATATCGGAATGAAATACATGATATTACAAAATAGTAAAATATGACAAGTGAAAAAAATACATCAATCTCTAGAATTAATCTTTGGAAAAAATCACTAGGAAACACCAGTATGGCTTTTAAATTCAGCTCGACTGTTTAAATCCACAATGCCATCTGCTTCCGAGAATTGGCTCAAACGCTTATCATCCAAATGTTGTTGTCAATCGTGAAAAGAAAAAATAAAACAATCAATACTTTCTCACCAGAATTCACAAGAGAAATAAAATTTCAACCCAAAATCCAATCAACAAAAACTTATCATACAGATAAGCATTCTCTGCACTTCTCCCACTCCGAAACACAGTCTTCTTTTATCCCATAAACCTTTCAAGAACTTATTTGAATACCACCTACACAAAGTCAAATTACGCATTAACTGGTTAGTGTTCCAAAAAAAATTTTAACACAAAAAAGAAAATTATAAAACAATAGTCTAAAAAAAAATCCCCATTCACCACGAAATGTCGTATTTTTCTGAAATTCAAGCACAAATGATTCTAAAACAAAAACCCGTAAAGAAAACAAGAAAAAGATTACCTTTTGAAACAGCTGTGATAGGCAGTCCTAAGATGATCACAAAGTGAAGTTGCGGAAGTCGACGACCCATTCTTGTCCCTCCTTAGAATTCACATATCCACAGATTAATAGAATTCAATCATACAGTTGAACTGTTGGATTTCACTCCCCTTAATAACTCCAAAACTCTGCTGCAATTTTCTTCGGGGGGGCAATTGATACCACGATTGATTTCTTGACATGTACTCCAGCTCTCTTGTGTGCGCCGTTCGTCTCATGTGGCGACGAAAAGTTCTGGACTTTCGATCTGAAGTCCAAAACAACGTAACCAATTCCAGCCCAATTTTCATTTGAGACCATTAATTCTTTACCCTTTAGCCCATTAATCCATAAATAAATAACGAAGTTATAAACTTTATTTTATTGAAAAATGACATTTTTTGTCTCATTTGTTTCAATTTTTGGTATGTTAACAATGGATTTATATATATATTTTTTTCAATTTTGATCATGTTATGTTACGATGATTTTTGTATTTACTCTTGCAATTTATATGTTTTTTTATTTTAGTCTTTTTTTGACTCGAGCTTATTGTGTACACACAGATAAAAAAAATCAAAAATAAAAAAAAAAGTTAAATAGCTCTAATCAATTTTGCACCAATGACAATCAAATATAGCAACACATACACTTGTTAGAACTCCTTGTTTTCATGCTAGTCCTTGTGTAAATTTTGAGAATCAGCCATGTTTGATTGAATTTTTGAATGATTATTTATTGTATGTAATTCTCTGCATAATTAATGAAATTTTCTATTAAAAAATAAATAAAAATGATCCACGTAATTTTTATATTTAACCCTTGAATCGGTCCGCGTGTGTATATCTTCAGCACCCCCGCCGTGTCTTGCTGGCCGAGATTTCCATTTCACACTGTTTGAGGCCTAAAAGGACAACAATGGCGGAGCAACAGAAACCACGATACTCACAATTCAAAGGCCAGCCGCGGCTCCCCAAATTCGCCATTCCCACTCACTATGATCTCAGTCTCAAGCCTGACCTCGTCGCTTGCAAATTCGCTGGCGCCGTTAAAATCTCCGTTGATGTCGTCTCCGACACGAAGTTCCTTGTCCTCAACGCTGCAGAGCTATCCATCAATCCTAAATCCGTTATCTTCGCTGCGAATGAGAAGGTGCCCTTGTTGTTGTCGTCATCCAATTGGCGCGTTCGCGTCCTCGTGATTTTTGTCAAAACATAAGTCCCAATAGGGGAAAAACTTATATGTGTATTTTTGGATTTGACTAGGTTGTGGAATCGGTGGAAGTGGAGGTGTGTGAGGATGATGAGATAGCGGTCGTGGAGTTCAAGGAGAGTTTGCCAATTGGGGTCGGGTTTTTGAGCATGGAATTCGACGGGACACTGAACGATAGGATGAAAGGATTTTATAGAAGGTTATTTATTTTCTTTTTACGCAGTCCTGGGTACTTTTGCATCCGCGTGGATTTTTCTGCTTCGTCATCTTCATTCTGATATTGCCTTGAAAATAAGGGAAATTGTAACTCTATATCTGTGGTAGATGCAATGTGATAAAGTTCGTTGGAAAAAGTTTGGGGAATTTACTTGAATTTTGGATCACATGGACTAAACGGGAAGCTTTTGTTTAACGACTATATATGTGCTACAGTAATAAAAAAATGATAATGAGTATGATTATGTTTGTCGGGGAACTCACCTGGCTAATTTTTTCACCAAATTCTAGCAGTGTGAAATGAGAAAAGGTATCCCTCAAAGCCTCCTCCTGTACACACCACACCCTTTCACTGTAGATGATGCTAAGAGAAATGAAAAGCTTACTTCTTGAATTGATTGCCCAATTTTCTGCTTTTTTCTTTACGGTGAACCTTTTGTTAACTATTGCTATGTTCTTTTATGGGTTTTAATCGATTTAATGCCTTTATCAGCTCCTATGAACATAATGGTGAGAAGAAAAATATGGCTGTTACACAGTTTGAACCAGCTGATGCAAGGAGGTGCTTTCCATGTTGGGATGAGCCAGCTTGTAAGGTACTCCATAGATGTTTGTGGTGTATTCTATAAGAATTATTTGCAGTAAATATTAGTTATTTAGTTCAATTAATTGTAGACCCAATGTGATCGGGTTAATTTTATAATTTGTTGATACGGAGCTAAGTTCTATATACATCCTGAATGAGTTTTTCACATCTATTTCAGAAATGTGTGAGTTAAAAGGAGTAAGAACCAGAAATTGCCCGCCTATTACTTGTCAGTCCTAATGGTCATCATAGGCCTTTTCTAGTATACTATTTTGTGTGTACATAAGTCTTATTTATGCAGTCTCATTATCTAACCTGGACATGAATTCCATAAATCTAGTAGCGTGAAACTTGTTAAGCTAGTGCAGTATGGGTTGTACTTTTTCCTGAAATATAATGTAAATGCCGCATCATTATTAGATTGCAGATATTACTCAATCTAACCTCATTTTTAATTCAAATAATTGTTCTCGAGTGCTTGAAGTGTGACCCATATCCTTGATTTGTTTCATGTCTGCAATTCAGGCCACTTTCAAGATTACATTGGAAGTTCCTTCAGAACTAGTTGCTCTTTCAAATATGCCTGTCATTGAAGAAAAAGTGAATGGAGATCTCAAGACAGTGTATTATGAAGAATCACCAATCATGTCAACTTACTTGGTGGCAGTTGTTGTTGGCCTGTTTGATTACGTTGAAGATCATACACCTGATGGTGCAATTGCGACTTTCCTTTATCTTGTGTCAATACTATCTCATTAATATTACTTCATGTTTTTGATCATCTAATTGCATGTTTCTTAGGAATTCTTGTGAGGGTATACTGCCAGGTTGGCAAAGCCAGTCAAGGAAAATTTGCGCTGGATGTTGCTGTCAAAACACTTGGCCTTTATAAAGAGTATGCTGTGGATTTCTATAGTTTCATCATCTGCAACACTTTGAGTTGTGCAAATTATATTATTATGAAGCCTATAATTTGAGCGATTATATTCTTATGCGATGCTTTCTTAGGGTATAACTGATTTTACATTGATACTTTGCTAAATTTAAAATACCCAGCTATTTTGAGGTGCCATATTCATTACCCAAATTGGACATGATTGCAATTCCTGATTTTGCTGCTGGGGCTATGGAGAACTATGGTCTTGTGACATACCGAGAAACAGCGTTGCTTTATGATGATAAGCATTCTGCGGCGGCGAATAAACAGAGGGTGAATGAATGCTTATTATCAATTAAGTTTCTATTTATTTCTTTGATAACTCTATACGCAATAAATATTTAATGGTCATTGAGTCTCATATTCTTAGTGTGTAAATAATCATCTTATCTTTTATTTAGGTTGCTATTGTTGTTGCTCATGAACTAGCACATCAGTGGTTTGGTAATCTTGTGACAATGGAATGGTGGACTCATTTATGGCTGAATGAGGGATTTGCTACATGGGTATCCATTTAATTCAAGTTTTAAGTGCTTGTGTGTAGGTCATGTTGTCATTTACAATTTTTGTTTGTTTGGCCTTTTTTATTATCAGGTTAGTTATTTAGCCGCTGATAGCTTGTTTCCAGAGTGGCAAGTTTGGACTCAGTTTCTTGAACAGAGTACAGAGGGACTTCGACTAGATGGGCTTGCAGAATCTCATCCCATTGAGGTACGTGTCAATTGTTGGGTTTTATTGCACTTCCTACAATATAGCTTTTGTGGATCAAAATGGTTTACTATCATTGGTTAAAGTGAAGCAGTTTATTTTTGTACTGAGTTGTTAAGATGTATCTTGAAATTTTAACTGAGTTGAATCTCTCTTCCCAGGTGGACATTAATCATGCTGGTGAAATTGATGAAATTTTTGATGCAATCAGTTACAGGAAGGGTGCGTCGGTCATTCGGATGCTACAAAGCTACCTTGGGCCTGAATGTTTTCAGGTTGATTATTTGGTTTCAAAATTTCTTTCATTTTCCAATATTTTAAATTTCAGCCAGTTTAAAGTTGCAGCCCGTTAAATTGGTATATGAACTGTATTAGCTCTAAATTTGTTAGAATCGTGAATTTATCCTCAGCAAAAAATATATAAAATTAGAAGTATTCTCCTCCTTATCATATTTGCCTGGTAAACAGTATGTGGGTTGTGTAAAATTCTATTCACCTGACATATGAATTAAAAAACGCTCGACTGTGTAAATGTTTGTTAAAGTCATCCAGGTTGTGCAGGAATTTTAAATATCTTTTTTCACAGTTGTTCATAATAAAGTTGGTGTTGATTCTTGTGATTCTTCTAGAGGGCACTTGCATCGTACATCAAAAGATATGCTTGCTCAAATGCAAAGACGGAAGATTTGTGGTCAGTTCTTCAGGAAGAATCTGGTGAACCTGTGAACAAGCTCATGAACTCTTGGACAAAGCAGAAAGGCTATCCTGTTGTTTCAGTGAAAATGAGAGACCATATTTTGGTGTTTGAGCAGGTTATCTGATGACACACTTGTATTATCGATTTTTGAGGAGATTGCTTTGTTTCCTTATAACACTACCACTTTTCTTATGAACATTAAATAATTCATGGAAGATCTAACTGCTTGTCTCATTTATCAACAGTCACAATTTTTGCTCAGTGGTTCCCACGGTGATGGTCAATGGATAGTTCCAATAACTCTCTGCTGTGGCTCTTACGATTCCCGCAAAAGTTTCTTGTTGCAAACCAAAAATGATACTCTTGATGTGAAGGAACTTTTTAGTGGCACATCTGGTAGGCCTTGGATTAAGATTAATGTGGATCAGACTAGTTTCTTTCGGGTGAGGTATGATGATGACTTATCAGCCATGCTAAGGGATGCAATAGAAAGAAAGTCTTTGTCAACCAGTGATAAATATGGTAGTTATGATTTTCTGTTGTTTCTCATCTTTCTTGTCGGTAGAGGGGATAATTTTACTTCGGTTTTTCTGTTGAGCAGGAATATTGGATGACTATTATGCATTGTCCATGGCATGCCAGCAGTCCCTGACCTCTTTGCTGTCTTTGATGACTGCTTATCGCGAAGAGCATGATTACACCGTCCTTTCAAACTTGATCGGTGTAAAGTTCTCAATTTAAAGTTGTGCTTTTATTTCAAATATTGGCTTTCCTTGTTATCAATTTCCTCAACAGTTTACACAACATTTTGGTACTGCAGATTGCCTCTAAAGTTGCAAGAATTGTTGCTGATGCTGCTCCTGAATTGCTGGAAGATCTCAAATTATTTTTCATCAACCTTTTCCAGTATTCTGCAGAGTATGTTCGTCATAGTTTTCCAATCATTTTCTTCAAAACACAGTGTTATATTCACTTGTTCTTGCATACCCTTTTCAAGTCATCTCTTGTTCTGTAACTGTATACTTCAAACACCCACATGCCTAGCTTCCGTTTGGGATTTGAATAACAATTATTTGAGATTGCACAAGTCATCTTTGTACTATCATGTTTTCATTTTCATGATTCCTGAAACGACCTCAAGAGGTCCCTGCCACGTTCCAGTTAATCAAGACCTTTAATAACCCATAGATCCAAAAGCTCTATGTATTGATGATGTCTGGAAAAAGATTATCCACTTGCCGACACCAAAGTGTTATTTTATCAGGCCGAACGTTGCAACACTGAGTTCATGTAATATACTAATAACTATTTGTTTAGGGCTATAGAGCTGGTGTGTTCATCGATCCCTTAAGGCATAATAGTCACATATTGACATTTTTACGCATGGTTCTATTTCTTTTCTTTTCATCAGGAGGCTTGGTTGGGATCCTAAACAAGGAGAAAGCCACCTTGATGCCATGTTACGAGGGGAGCTCTTGACCGCATTGGCTGCTTTTGGGCATGACACAACACTAGATGAAGCAAACAGGCGCTTTCACTTGTTTTTGGAAGACAGAAATACACCTGTTCTTCCTCCTGATTTGAGAAGGGTGAGTTGTTGGATTGGCTGCAGTGGATATCTATGAATGTTCGGTGTTTGCTAACAGCTCTCCCGTTTGCCAGGCAGTATATGTTGCTGTAATGCATAACGTGAGTAAATCAAACAGATCTGGGTATGAATCTCTTCTAAAAGTCTATAGAGAGACCGACCTCAGTCAGGAGAAGACACGAATTTTAGGTTCAACATCACTATTTGGTGTACCTTTTGTTATGAACAACTATTGAAGCTCCTATAAAAGCTAATTTTTCCCACAGGTTCACTGGCGTCCTGCCGGGATCCTGAAATTATTCAAGAATTTCTGAATTTTTTGTTTTCTCCTGAGGTACTGTTGATATGTTTGAGCGAATTTTTTAAGTTTTTGTTTACAACATACTTTTCTTTCAGATTCTCTACTTATTCCTCTTACTTATGCAGGTAAGGAGTCAAGATGCTGTTTTTGGACTGTCAGTTAGCAAGGATGCTCGTGAAGTAGCTTGGAATTGGTTGCAAGTAAGTCTGCAGTTGCTGTCTGTGGATATATTTGCTTATGAAATTGACAACGACAATAAAAAAGAACATAAAATTATGGTCTGTGTTGAAGATTTACTTAATTAGGTGCTCCCCGTTTTCTCTTCCATAGTGGCCTAACCTAAACCTGTACTGGAGAGAGCACAATTTGTTGACTTTCATATAACATATCTAATGAGTTCATGGTGTTGCAAAAGAAAAACCTTCCCATGCCATTTTTAATACTTTTGTTATTGATGATTTGGTGTACAGCACAATTGGGATCAGATTTGTAAAACTTATGGTGCTGGATTCCTTATAACTCGCTTCATCAGTGCAATAGTATCACCGGTTTGTCTCTTTCTCTTGTGTACTTCAGTTGTCTCTGCTTTTGGTATTTTTGAAGATTCTGGTGGTTCGTACATGAAAATTTACGTTATTTGTTATGCATCAGTTCTCTTCTTATGAGAAGGCTGAAGAAGTAGAACATTTTTTTGCAAGCCGAATGAAGCCTTACATTGCCAGGACGTTGAAGCAAAGCATTGAAAGGGTTCACATCAACACCGCATGGGTCAGAAGCATTCAAGCTGAAAAACATCTCGCTGAAGCTGTGAAAGAGCTAGCATATAGGAAGTACTAGACACGGTTTTTTTTAACAGTCTAGCTGTTAAAGTTCTTGTTTCTTGCCGTGAAAACTTACAACAAAGCCTAAACCAATAAAATTACATATACACCAGCTATAATTTAATTATAAATGCTGATTTATTCCTCGTCTTAAGAATTTGGTATCGACCTGTTTGATATTTACTGGTTTGTGTTGATTGAGATATTTTTAGGACCCAACTTTAGCGTGATTTACATAAACCAATCTGTAAAGAATTTAGCGCGATTATCTGGCTCGACCCAATTGTCGTAATTGGCCCGCCAGGTAAAATTAAGGTTCAGACATGTACAAACTTTTGCATAGTGATTTGCACCAATCTCAGCCAGTTCATATCAGACATTTCATTCATTTGGAGGATCATCACGTTGATGAAATACATAAAATGAAGTGAAATACCTCTAAATAGGATACCAAGGTCAATCAATATACCATAATGCGCCCTGATATTTATTCTAAGGGACTCCATTTCCTATTTCAGATAGCTCAATTTACATCAAGATTTCCATTCTAGTTAAGCTACGAAAAAACATACTAAGTTGAGAAATTATGCAGAAATGCTTTATTCTAGGTTCGGTTCTTGATCTTTCTTCGAGGTTTCAAGTCTATGACAATTACAGTAATGTTATCCTTGCTGCCCTTCTGAAGTGCACGATTCGATAGGAACTCTGCTGCTGCCTGAGCCGCAGGATCGATTCCTTCACCCCTTTCTGTCGGAAGCGTGGCACCATTGTTTTTGTGCCATAAGAGTATTCTTCTACGAGCCATATCACAAGCTTCCTCGTTTGTCATTACATCCCACAAACCATCGCTTGCCAGAATGAGGCAGTCATCTTCCCTAGCTCGAGGAACAAACATTACTTCAGGATCTGGAATAATCCAGGGTTTCAAATATCTGTCGCCTGCAACACCCAAGAAGACCATGAACATTTAAAATTAAACGGGTATCACATATTTCTGGTTTTTCTCTATGAATCTGATAAATCAGTGCGATTCGAGTAAAAAATGGTTCAACCCCAACTTCAATTCAAGTCACACTCAAGTTCAAAATAGTTCAATTCCTAGTGTTGAACAGGTTATAAAAATTCGAGATTGAGCTAAAAAATATGAAATATGGCTATTTGGTTGAACTCCATACCTTGAGGGGCTGCATTATATGATCCACACCTTTAAGTTAGAAATTAAAACGTAAATGAATGAAAAAGATCAATGCCAAGGACATACCGATAGACCTAGACATCGCAAGCACCCCAAAGACACGGTGTCCATTCCACTGTATCACCTTGCCTCCAGCTGCCTCTATTCTTGCATATTCATCTTCCCGGTTCGGCTAACAAACAGAAGAGAGTATTATCAGAATCTCATTCATTAGATTTTTCTCCTTACATAGACCAAAACAACATACTTTATGATCCACAGAGAGTGCCATAGGTTCTTTGCCACGACAGAGCACAGCCCTTGAATCGCCACAGTTGGCCACAATAATATGTGATGAACAAACTAAGGCAACAACAGCAGTTGAGCCAACAGTTTCAGGAACAACAGGATTAAGTGTGGCTTTTCCACCGACCTCATCATCAACCTTGATAAAACATTTAGAAAATGCAGTTCTCCACTGCTGTTCACAATCGTGCTTGCTAATTCCTTCATTCAGATCCATCTTTATAGCTTCCAGCTCCTCAGCCAAAGCAGAATGGAGACGATCTCGACAGTAATTTGCAACCTGAAGATATACTTATTAGTTCTACATATCAAGCACAAGCGTTTTCAAGTTTAAAAGTATTCATCAAAGTGAGAAACAGAAACATACATGCAAGCCTCCATGACCATCATAGACTCCAAAGAAATGACCCGTCAATTGACTTAACCTTGAATTCACCCCATCAATGAATTGATCACCAATAAGCATTTGAATCGGAATTTCAAGAAACCGAGGTATTGTTGCCACTGCATCTTCCATTTCTGGTCTCCTACCGCACACGGATGTAAACCCCCAGAGAGGTACATAATCAACCTCGAAAATACTCCGACCAAATCTTTCACTTGGTCCTTTATCCAACTGGACAGAGGCCATAGATGATTTTGAGCCACCACTGTTTACAGCCTCTACCCCGTTCCCTACTTTCACAGTCAGAGAGTCACCTAAATTTGTGCATATGAGTGGATTTCCTAAATCTCCGGTAGTGGAAACAAGATCAGCATCACATGTGCTCTTCTCGACCTCTAAAAAATTCGCCCCAATTCCAGAACTCATCTCAAATCCTAAAAAATCATCACCACATAAACTACTAGAATCACTCACCACAGAGAGTGAACAAGAGTTGTCAAGAATAAGGTCACCCTCCAATGATGAGGAACCATCCTCTTCACTTTCATGGACTGTAACATTGGTTGGCAGCCACTGGCTTTCGTCCTCAGAAGTCAAAGCCATGGCAGAAGAAGCCCCACTCCTATTCTCTTCTAATCCCGACAGTGCTGTAAAACTAACTTCACTACCTGAATCAGCAAAACTCGAATCCTCATTATCAACTTTCCCAGTAGTATCAAAACGAGGAAACAAACTCGTAGAGTCTTCCATCAACTCAATCCTCGTAGTATCCATACAGCTATTCAACCTCAGGTTTTCAAATATAAAATTACCTAATTCAAAAGGCACTTCCACCGCCTGGTACATCTCTTCCATCGTTATCACAACCTAAATTGCTAAAGCTACCCAGCCGCCGTCCATCTAAAACTACAAGACCTGTCATAGTTAAGCTAATTCATCGCCTTTAGAAAATATCAAGAAAAATCTGGAAGCACCAACTCAATCCCATGCCTCAAAATTTACTGTTGAATTGGCACCCAAACTAAAAATCCTTAAAATGAAAATGAATTATCTGACCCGGCAGCCAAATATAGAAACCAAGAAGCACCCTCGGAAAGAGGTCACCACATACACACACAGATTTTATTAGTGAACCTTGTATCAACTCCTTATTATCTGCATCAAGAACAACGCACTTGAAATCAAAAGCAGGAAAATAAACCTCTAAGTTTAATCAAATAACTCGAAATAAAATTCAAGAATCAAGACCAACAAATAGAGCCAGCCCTTTATCCATCCACAAAAAAAGGAAACAAGTGAAACAAAAACGAAAACAAAAAAATATAAGATAGACGACAAAAAGGGATCGTGTAAAAGAACCTAGGAAAGACAAGTTCAAGAATCACAAGGAATTCCTGAAAAGAAAAAAAAAAGCAACTTTTTTCATCCAATTAAAACTTTGAGTATCCTGGATCTGAGGCAACCCATGTCAACCCTTCTTCAAATCTTGAGCTTATTTTTTTAGTCCAACTCTCTCTTTCTACCAATACAATTAATTTAACTACAATAATCAGATACCATCAAGATATTATTTAATATTTACAATGAAAAAGAGTGAAAACTATGTAAGCTGCAAAATAACACAACCAATTAGGAAATAAAACTTCTTACTACTCGTTTGCTTTAAAGAAACTCTCCAGTATCCACCGTCCTCTCATTTTCTTGAACATCTGCAGGAAACAGACGGGAAAAATACAACAAAATCAAGAACCCAAGAAATCGGGTGAGCTAAAAAGCGTTGAAAATGAAATTATGCTTTGGATTGTGCTTTTTATAGTGTCTTCTTAAGCCCATTTTAGGACTTGGGAGAGCATCTCAATTAGTGGGGACTGGACAGTGGGGAAGCGTGCAATCAATCAATTTGATTAAAAATAAACTAAACACAGTAAACTCATATTTAATTATTGATGAATTCAATTCGACGACGCTGTGCAAAAAGATAGAGATTATTATTTTATTGTCATAAAAAAAATCTGGGTGAGACAAATGACGGACAGATGTCAAATCGAAGTGGGCATAATGAATTATCACCACCCGTTGTACCTTTTCCCAGCCTCCAATAGTAAAATTTTGCTCAAAGTTTTCATTTTTTTTCCACGCATAATTGCAAGTTTCTCATTCTCTTTATATTTATAATAAAAATTCTTATTTTTTTTATAAATCGAGTTAAATTAGATATTCATCTTATAAATTTGAAATATAAAATAATTTCACGAGAATTTTTGTACAACCATTTATTTTCGAAGAAGTAATTTAGGTAGGTTTATTTTGAGATTTAAATTTAAATATATATATATAAATATTATTTTAAAATTCCAAAAACCAATGGTGTATTATTGATAAAGATGAAATAAGTTTGTGAGAAAACTTTAAAAAAGAGCAAAATATTGAAGATAGTTATTTATAGCCAAAAACTTGTGTGAGACGATCTCACGAGTCGTATTTTATGAGACGGATTGGGTCATCCATGAAAATGTATGACAAAAACTTGTGTGTGACGGCATCACGTATTGTATTTGTGAGATCATCCATGAGAAAACATTGCTTTTTATGCTATGAGTATTATTTTTTATTGTGAATATCGATATGGTTGACCCGTCTCACAGATTAAGATCCATAAGACGGTCTCACATGAGACTCGCTTAAAAAGTATTTTATATAGGAGTAATTTTAAGAAGAATAGCATAAAAACAAATCAAGATATCAACATGGTTATTATGTGATGTTCTTGCCGAATATCAAATTTGTCTCAAATCTCAATTATATAAATTTATTAGATGGAAAATTTTATTTATATAACCGACTTTTCAATTTTTTCTTTTTTAATAATTTCTTATTAATTTTTTTATTACAATATTTAGTTAATAAACTAAATCAAATAGGGATATATTAGGAAAATAATAGAAACAATATCGCTAAATATGGATATATGTTTATATATTCGAGACAAACAAACAAAAATAAAATAAGTCATATATAATTGAGACCAAGGGAGTAGCAGTTTAGGATATATGTAACATTTGACTCGGTTTTGAATTTTGTAGATAGCCATTACGATATCCCCAAATCACAGTCGTAAAATTTTTTTATTAATGTCACTTCGGGTGGTTGTCATAAGTTGCATGATTGCATCCAATTATCCATATTCTTTTTCCTATAACGATGGTAACGTAAAAAAATCACGGATCACTCATGCAAGATAAATATAAATTGTTGAATATATAATATATTCGATATATTAATAACATGTTCGATATCCTAACGATAGGTTCAACTCAGTTACTATAAGAAACCTTATGCGACATATTTGTTCGAATAAGTATTGGTAGGAAGAATCCAACTAATGATTATTGGTCAAATGTTAATCTTTTTTATCATCATGAATATCTGGTAAGACTCAAATGTTTACTTATTTTAAACAACTTAAATTTGTTAATGTATTTGATACCACACATAAGATTTTTTTTATCAGTAAAATAATATAAAAAATGACATATATATAAGAAGATGATGTTTTTGATGCTATAAAATTTGTAGAGATTAGGGATATTATGTTCTTTTTAAATATTAATAATAAATTACATTTTTTATCTTTCAATTTTTTTATTCAAGTATTTTAATCTTTTAGATTTAGATTTTAGATTACACTTAATTTTTTACAAATATTCATTAATGGGCTTAATATTTTTTTTTCGTTGGATCATATATGGCAAGCTAGGCCCTGTTCCTAATGGGCTTAGGCCCTTCAGATATCCATTATAAGCATTCAAAAACCTAACTCTGCTTCAAATTTCAAACCCTCAAAACCACTCCGGATCCCACTCCCACTGTCTCTCCATTTCCTGCAGTTATTCTCGGATTATTATGGCGAACGTAGCAGAATCCGCAGTTCCGAATAGAGAAGAGGAGGAAGACCCCCATCCAGCGGCTGAAGACGAGGATACCGGAGCACAGGTGGCCCCGATCGTCAGGCTTGAAGAAGTTAGCGTCATTACCGGCGAGGAGAATGAAGAAATTATTCTTAATTTGTGAGTGATCTATTCTTAGACGTAATTTCGAGTAAATGGTGAAATCTTTGTTTCTGGGTTGTTAGTTGTTTATGCCCTGGATGCAAGTTGAGGTAGCTTGTTTTTTACGCGATCGACGTGATGGTGGTGGTTTTTTTGGATCGATGCAATAGTTTGTACGGTTTGGTGTTGTTGAATGGGCTGTGATGGCTGGGGCTTGAAGTTGTGCTTTCTCCTTATTTTGTTGGAGTTTTTAGAATGTTTTATCTGCTTGATTGATTGCTGTAGTTTTGTGATGGTGGATTTTTTTTTTTTTTTCTGTGACTGTTCCACGTGTGTGATAATGCTCTGGTTTTGAAATTATCACTAAGTGCTGATTATGTGTGATTGATAGGAAGGCAAAACTGTATAGATTTGACAAGGAAGGGAACCAATGGAAGGAGAGGGGTGTTGGGACTGTGAAGCTACTGAAGGACAAGGTGAATGGAAAAGTTAGGCTTGTCATGAGGCAGAATAAGACCCTAAAAATTTGTGCCAATCACCTTGGTAAGCAAATAATATTACTCCTATTTGGTAATTTATAGTTATCATTCTGTTTGCATCTATCTGAACAAATGTATTAATGATATTTCATCAAAGAATCGTGGAATCTGACAATAAGGTGGCATTTCTGTCTAAATTATTGGTTTTCATTGGTTCCTACAGTGCTGCCCGCGTTTTCGGTTCAAGAGCATCATGGGAATGACAAGTCTTGTGTATGGCATGCTGCTGATTTCGCTGATGGAGAGCTAAAGGATGAGACCTTCTGTATTCGGTTTCCGTCGGTTGAGAGTGAGATGCTCTACTCTATCTCCTATTTGGTTTTAGTTTGATTTCTTACTAATTGGAATACCGAATAATTTACTTTAATTTGACTTTTGTACCACACATTTTCCAGTCCAAGCATCGTATGATATGTTGATTGGAGTGGTGTTCTAAGGTGCCTTCACTTTGATATGGCAGTTGGGGTTATATATGTGTCGCCCCTTTTCATTGGCATATAGTTGTCATCTGAAATTACTTGAGATTCTGTAGGAGTCTAGGACTATTTGTGATTTCCCTGTTAATGACTGAAGGTGGGATTTGACCTGATTATTTTATGAAAATTGTTCTTTGGTTTCGTGTGTAAATTTACTTCCGAAAGCTTGTGATAAAAACTTACTCGTGATTGATATTTTAATTCTCTGATGTTGTTTCTGTATAATTTTTTTTATGACCTCTGTTTACTCTTATTATGGGTTACAGACTGCAAAGCTTTCAAGGATAAAATTGAAGAGATCACTGAATCTCTGGCGCAGCGTGGTGGAGAGAGTGAAGAAGCCAATGCAGCTGCTGATCTTCTTGAAAATTTGAGTGTTGAAGGAAAAGATAATGAAGAGAAACCAAAGGCAAAAGAGGAGGCACCTTTATCCGAGGGTGAGAAAAAGGATAAAGATCAGTAGCAAGAAAACCTGTGATGAGAAATAAGCTCTTTGGAGGTAGACGTCTTGGTTTTTGTTGACAAGGGTCGAAGCATGGGTTATTATTATTAAGTTGAGAGGAAACCTTGTACTGGGTATTGTTTTCATGGATGGTTTATGGTTTTGGTTTGTCTTCTGGTTCTTAGTTGGTGTCAATTGGTGAGTGTTTGTTTCCGAGTTTGGGTTACCTTTATATTTGTTGCTTTATACTGGGTTCATGCTCTACTCTTTACGTACAGGTTATAACCTATAATATACTTCTATTTGTTGGTCTTAACTCTTGAGAACTATTCTTTTTGCTTCTATGTATTATAGCCCATGCTTTACATTTGTTTCCTTGTTAAATGTCTTTGTTATCTCAAATGTAAAGATGAGACTGCTTGGTCTTTCGGTAATCAAATTTAGAAGAATGTTTATGGTCCAAAGCCTAGGCTTGTTGAAGATCGTGGGAGATTTAAAAATGGAATATTGTACTCATTGTGCATATTCCCTTGGTCTACACTTAGTGAAAATCAATGTACTTTCCGAGTTTGAACTCACCTTCTGGCCCTATTGATTATAGCTCAAGGTTGAGAGTTTTATTTGAACTAATGTCTTGGGTTCAAGCACTTGCATGTGAAAATTGTGGCATGTGAAAGCGATACGATCTCTCATGAGATTGATGTGGACACTCGTAAGACTTATCAGCTGCCCAAGAAATTCATTTTATTTTGCAATGTATATTTTAAAATTGCAATAAACCCATTTAAATTTTACGCAAAAAGGAAGAAAAATGCCCTTGGGCAGGTCAACGTGATTAATTCTTCTATCAACGACTTCTAGACATGAGTTTCTTGTCAAGATTTCTTATTTTTCTCATACGAATATTGCAAAACTGGAGTCATAGCATACTAATAGAAAGACAACGCTGGTCTCACTCATTTGTTATCCCCTTCCCCGCGTGTCATGTTTTTATGCAAGTTTTTCATATTGTTGAGCACAAATGGTAAAATATCGGTTTCTTGGTTTGAAAACTAATGATACGTGATTGCTTACTTCCTACCACGTTGACTTTTCTGTCGACATTAACAAGATTCACACCAAGTTTGACATGCGAACAATTCAATATTGTTAAACTAATTCCAGTTTGGTGTCAGTTGAACGTTTACTTCAACTCAAAGTCGGTTTATTTGATTTCAATATTATTTATGTGCTATTTATTGTACGTGAAAGATTCGAATCAAGATTCAAGTTTCTTCTGGGCTCGTAATATTTTAGGATGTTTCATAAAATATTAATTAATTCAAGAGTTGTCAATAAAAATTTGAGATAAAAATACAATGTGTTTAATTGTCAACATTTAGTCTAAATTAGAAAAATGGATGACCTCGAAAAGTCGAAACACAAACAGGACTAAACCACTATTTTATCATTAAGGAATACTCTTCTGAGACGGCAACCAAAAGTCCAAAACCCATGCTCAACTGCTCTAATGGCGGTCCTTCTCTTACCAAGAATTATAGATTAAGGTTGCCCAATTGTGGGGGTCGAGTTGTGGAATAGGTGAATAATGATTGATTGAAGATTAGGAATTTGATTTTTTCTATCAATTTTTTTTTGATGAGCATGTTGCAAAAAGTTTGTCCGGTATAATTTATTTGAATAACATAATTTGTAATTCGATAAATAATTCAGAAAAAAAGCAATCAGACATCGTCGTTAAAAAAAAATCTACGTCCTAATCACTTTTTTTTTCTTGATTGATTATTCAGCCAATTTTTTTATTAGTGAATAAAATCTTATTTGTTTATGCTTAACAATTTTTAGCAGAAGACAGGGTAAAGTTTAACTTAATTTTTTTTATTGGTTTCAAAAAATATTATGTTATTGTATTACATATTAATTCAAATAATTACATTTTAAATTTTAAAATTATTTCTTTCGCAATAAATTTAAATTATACACTTGTGATGTGACATAATTAACCCCACATATTTACATGAAATGACATCGACACAGATAATCTCTTATCAAGCTATCCTGACTGAAAACATAATATCAAGTATTGTGCATTTTTTACATGAGATGATCATCTCGTTTCGTCAGACAAATTTTTAAATTTATCTGATACTGTGTTAAGTCGATCAGATGTTCAACTGATCATCTCATGTAAAAAGATTACAACACTAAATGCTTGTTTTCAATTACTGAAGAGGATTCGAATCCCATATTTTTACATCGACATAAAATAATAGCTTGCAACATTTTCAACATGGAATCTTTAGTTTCTATTTAATTCAGAATTTTGAAAAACAAAAGAACGAATGGTTTAAGAAAATTGGAAACGCAAACAAACAAACGAACAAAAAAACTGTAAGTTTTTCATTTCACGGTTCGAAGATAAAAATATTGTAATAACTATCATATACTTGTACAAGAACAACAATTAAATCAAACAAATAGACTTCAACTAATTGTAATGCATAAAAAAAAGAACTGATTGTAATGCACCTAATTATTGTTGATCAAAATCTAGAAATTAAAGTCCATCTCTCTGTAATTTCTATGTACCATGAATCAAACCTACAACACAAGAATCATCAATTTGCTCAAGCCCCATCTAAGAGGGACTTAAATGGGGCCCCTTGAGCAAATTTTTACTGCCTGTTCCTCCAAGCGGCAATGCGGATCTATAATGTTATTTGAACGCCAAAATCTCTTCAATCTAAGATAGAAAGGAGGTTCCAGCAAGGTTATGATGCAAAAGATTATGAGCAATCACGTCCCTCGCGCGTACCGCGTTCGCCGATCTAAAGACATTGTCAGGGACCATTTCATCATCAAAGAGCTCAAATTTAAGCGTTGAATCCAACCTCTCGCCCATCAGTTCGCATATGTTATGCAACACGCAGCACGCCCCAAGAACGACTGGCAAATCTTGAAGTTTAACTTCGGTTCGCTTCTGCAAACAACCCCATCTCCCTTTCAATCTAGCAAATGAATCTTTTGCAACCCTTTGAATATCTCCTATTTTCTCATTAAAAGCATGTTGAGTCCAAGTCAAATGTTGATGTGTGTAAGGAACTAATGTCCAATCCATTAAAGGTAATCCGGAGCCTCCAACAATCCAAACACCTTTATACAACCCAGCATTTGCCCTTTGGAAGAGCGTGGACTTTTCCAAAACCTGTTCATCCGACATTGAACCGGGATAGCCGATGCAGACATCGGTGAGGACGCCCCTCGGATCAACGACCCCTTGAACAGTGATCGAATACGAGGTCTTTTGATTTCTTTCTGTATGCCTCCTGTTGAAATATGCAGCCACACTGATCTTTGGAGCAATGATTGGTATATGTGTTGTGTACATTGATCCAACCACATTAGGAATTCCAGACATCGAACTGAATTCATCCATAGTCCTCTTCATATTATCCTCATCCATCCACCTAAGATACTTGGGCATCAAAACACTGCTTATAGCCGAACAAACCTCGAGGACAAGCTTATGGCACGTAGAAATACCCAATCCAAACTTCTTAGAAACGAGCCTAAGCGGCTCTCCAGTGGCCAACCGCCATATGCACACGGCTACGCGTTGCCTTACGGGGACTGCATCCCTCAACATGGTATTTTCCTTGGCTACGGCAGAGTTCAGCTCATTACAGATCAAATCAAATGTACCCTTCCCCATTCTAAATGCTTTCTTGAATTCTTCCTCGGGAAAATCAGGACTATTGCATTGATCCCACCAATCTTTGGACCTGTTTTTGACCCACAGCCGCCGCTGAGGGCCGGATGACGGAGTTTTATTGCTGGTGGTTACGTTTTCATCGTTAGAGACTGACTCATCCGCACTTGCACCTGCGATGGCTGATGCAGCAACGTTAGCGGCAGTAAAAGCGTTCGCTTTCGCCTTTCTTTTACGAGTCCCGTCGTCGCGTTCAGCATCTTTGTGATATTGCTTCAACTTATAAAAATAATCCATCGTAGCGACCCTTTGCTGGCTGTGATTATTCTCGAATCGAATCATTTCTTCTTGATTCACCTTCTTCATCTCTTGAAGATCGATCTTTTCTGGATCATCAAGAAAATCCAACGAACTAATAATTTCGTTTAATCCCTTAGTCTTAACCCGCTTCTCATCCACTTCCACACCCATAATCCCAGCAATATCGTTCGCATTCACTTTTTTTCTTCTCTTAGTCTGCTGCTGTTGATGTTGCTTGTTTTCACTCATTTCAAAATGGGCTCTCCCTAAAAAAAATTCGAAAGTACCGAAAACACGAGGAGCGATAAGGTTGATCTGCAAAACCTGGAGACGTCAAAGTTCAAATACATATACGCAGTAAAGGCGTTCGATAAAAATCGTAAATTACGATGTGAACGCAGCGATAAATGTCAAAGTACAAAAAGTGGGTCTGGGTTTGAAAATTTCGCGTCTGGTGTACATACATAATTTAAGCATACAGGTGGACAGACGTGTGCGCTAGGTGTGAACCACATTGAGATTCAGGGAAGGTTCTCATGAGCGAGCGAGACAAAGGACGGTGAGTTGGGAAAGCCGCTAGCGCGCGCACACACACATATATATTTTCATGGATTTAATATGTAATAATATTGCGCTAGTGCGCACACACACACACACATATATATTTTCATGGATGTAATATGTAATAATATCGTTGAAGTGTGACAGTCTTGTATTGAATGTGACAAAATATATATATAGCATTCTAAAAAGCGGTGTTAGGCGTTAGGCGGTCGCTCACTGCTCCAATTTTTAGAAGCCGCCTAATGTGATATATATAATTTTTTTTAAAAAAAAGATCGTCTGACATATTTTTCAATCAATTTGTATCTTATACCATTTAGACGCCGCCTAAACAAGCGATGGGCGACTATCCGGCTCCGATCTACCGCTTTTTAGAATACCATATGTGTGTGTGAACATAAATGACATATATATGTGTGTGAACATAAATGACCTTTGTGTCAACGTGGGGTTCACATTTTAATTAATGAATCACTAATGGCATTGTTCACGCAACTCTTGTAAATTTAGATTTTTGTGGGTAATTATTTTTGGCGTTTAATTAGTTTTTATATAGAACGACAAAAGATTATATTAAAAATATTTTCCTTTAGTTTATGTTTATTGTTTGGATAAGTATATATATTAAAAATATCTATGCAATTTATATTAATAATATGTGAATTTTAAAATCTTGGAAAACGAATAAGGTGAGATGGTCGCACGAATCTTTATCTGTGAGACGAGTCAATTATACCAATATTTACAATAAAAATTAATACCCTTAGCATAAAAAATAATATTTTTTCATGGATGACCCAAATAAAAGATATGTCTCATAAAATACAATTCGTGAGACCCTCTCACACAAGTTTTTGCGATAAATTTAATATAATAGATTTTTATGATACTTTATTATTGAATAATAAAAGATTACTTTTTAAAACAGATGTGGTATTTTTGTAAAATCCAATGCGTCACAAATTCGGATCACTACGAGTTTCATCCAACTAAAATTTGGAAGACTGATAAATCGTGTCTCCTACAATAACAACTTCAATTTAAACGGGAAATCTTTTAGCTATCATGCTTTTGGAGAAGCTACACACAGACTTAATTAAACCACATAATTCGGAAACTCGAATCGAATTGAATAAAGCTTCCAATGAATAAGTCTCTTGTGAAATGTGTGGACTCGATCCATATTAAAAAAATTTGACTTAAAAAATATTATTTTTTCATGAACTGAGTTGGGTTGAAGATTCGTCTCGTCTCACAAAATTGACGTGCAAGACGATATCTTTGGAATTTTTGTGTTTCGGGAGAGTTTCAATGATAAATATGATTCATGGAGTTGATAAAATTAGTAAGATTTTTGTATTAATTGAAAAGCTAGCATACATGATGATCTTCACACCCATCCCTACAACATAAATTAACATGTGGATCCAAATCATAAACCACTAGGTGTCCGTAAATTAATCATTCGGTGTACAATACGGGTGTGTTGGTTGTGTGGATTAAGTAAGGATAGATTAATAGTCAAACATTTATCGTTAAAATTTTAAGATGTTTTAATACTCATTTGGAGATAATATAATGATATATAATTTAAATTATTAAAAATTGGAGGCAAATTCACGAAGAGTTCAGATTTTTCTTACGCATATTTTCGATCCCTCCAATTAAATACTATTGTTTTTATTTAATTTTTTAAATTAAAAAATATGAGGAGATTCGGTTTGACTTGACAACTTTTATAAATTTGATATTTGAATAATGACTGGAATTTTGACCCCCGTCTGTTAGGCAGTGAACCCCGTATCCATTTCATTCGGTGTCCATATTTAATAATACCGACATAATATCTAATTGTCTGATATTATTATTATTATTATTATTATTATTATTATTATTATTATTTGGAGTTAGTCTCATGTGAGACCGTCTCACGGGTCATAATCCGTGAGACGGATCAACTCTACCCATATTCACAATAAAAAGTAATACTCTTAGCATAAAAAGTAGTACTTTTTCATGGGTGACCCAAATAAGAGATCCGTCTCACAACTACGACCCGTGAGACCGTCTCACACAAGTTTTTGTCTATTATTTGTGTGTTTGTGTGTGTGCTAGCGTCTATATAAAAAAAATGTTAGAGGAAAAAAATTTAAAAGTAGATAAGATATAATAATTTTATATTGCAGATATTTAAATTTAGTTTGATATTACCAAATTTATACCAAATTCGGTTAATAAATATATACACTCGTTTAATATATAGTACAAAATACACAGATAACAGTAACAATTTGGTTTAATTTCGACCGATATAATTTTTATAGAGAGTCAAGGAAACTTCTAATCAAAAGCGTGTCAAAAGATGCAATTTTATCTCCTATGGTGCAAAGCAAATATTGACCAAGTAAAACCGAAATCGTGTTTGACTTGGTTGAGTTGATTCCAACGCTATTCAAAAGCGTGTCAAACATGCAATTTTATCTTCTATTGCGCATTACACGTATTATTTTTGTGGGTATGCCTCGATTTATAACAGAGAAGAGCAATCGATGGATCCAAACGATCATCAGCATTGTAAATAAGCTAATAAATTATGCACGAACCAATTAAAATTCCTCCGGTTTTAAAATATTGGGTGTCGTTCTTGTTTATTTTTTCTTTTACTTTTGTTTAAATGTATGTTAATGTGTATAACACGAGCTTTATTTATACCATATGACTTACGTAAGAGAAAACCAGTGTCAAATAAATAATATTCATTAGATTCATTGATTTCATGCAAAAAATGACTGGAACAAAAAAAATCAACTTCCCGGTGAAAATCAAACTTTTTAATAAATTACATAATTAAAATCCAAAACATGCCAATTTATAGTAACAAAATCCAATTTTCCCATATACATAAGATTATAGTTTCACATGACTGAAAAAATAATGCTGCAGTATATATGCATATCCGTCATCAGTTGAAAGTAGACATGGAAATATAATGATAAGACTATACCTTCAAATAAAACGCAGGCTGTAAGCTCCAAAACAATGTATATGAAATATCTCGCCTTGGCTTCTCATTTTCCGAGCTAGCCAGGTAGTTAACATGTCGAATCCGACCTAAAAAGAACCTTGTCTAGGGTGCATCGACGGTGTCGCGACTCCAAAGATCAAGTCAGTGTATACATGAAGTAGTAGGCGCGATAGCAAGTATGAGAATCGTGTTTCCAAAGATACTACGCAATCTGATTGTATGATAGTGGTGGAATGAGCTATTAATTATTTCTTCGATAGGGAACATCCCATGATACTAAGAATTGAGTTCGAGTTCGACGATCTATCTATAATTTAACTTTTTCTTATGATCCAAATCCTTGGTATCGATCGTTTGGTTTACTGCGAGAACACGAAAGACTCCTCAGCTGTTGCATATACATAAGCCCTTCAACTTTCTAGATGATTTTACTGATCAATTTCGGCGACAACCGAAGGTACTTACCATTTCGCATCTCGATTAATTTAGCTCAAGATCAGCATCTCTCTTTGTACTCCAGATGAGCTCCGGCTTCGTGGTGGACCTTTAATCATTCATGTATATACTAAAGAAAATGGTAATTTCTCATTTTTTAGATCTCCGATCAGCAACATGTTTTCGAGTAGGAGAAGCTCGAGAAATAAATCGAATTTAAAACCCTTCAAAACTATACTCCAGAAACAAGTGAACAATCAAATTAACTAAGGCCTAATCTGTGCTAATATCTTCATAGAAAAGGGTTGCAGTCCCACCATCGGTCTGTCGAAGAAACCAAGTCAAAAATTGCTGCTCTGAGAAAAGGAGAAAGTGGGAAGCCCTGTGAGCACCGAGTGCACTAGCTTGTGGCAATCAATACATACATATAGTACACAGCAACAATTTTTACAAAATGTTCGTTGAGAAAAACTTGGAATTTTTAGCTAAATTTACAGGTTTTAAAATATGAATATTTCTTATATTTATACCTATATCTTCCTTGTCTGTCCTGGAAAATTTGAAATCAAAAGCTCGAATCAAGGAATTTTCTGTCTAACCCTTAATTTCCCATCCATTTCCTCCAAATTGCAGCATATATATAAGCCCTCCAGGAGTACCCGTCATGCCGTAATCTCCGAAACCACTCTTAAAATTTTTATGCTCAAGAACCCTGCATCAAGATTAAAAAGCTAACACATAAACGAAGCACATCAGATTCAGATCAATTCATAACATGTCCTAAATGTAAAAGCAAGACAAAATACAGTAGAAAATCACAAACCCGCATTCATATATACATTATTATACCCTTAAAAATGCGTGTGTGTGTGAGAGAGAAGATGGGGTGACAGACAGAGAGTAAGCACCCATAGCTTCAAGCATGTGGGAATCTGTTTATGCAAGAAAATACCATGTGTGCTCACTCTCTTCTGTCACCTCCCTTACTTAATTCTTTGATTTTCAGACAGATGATTTTTATTTTTATTTTAAAAGACAAGATTGAGGAAACCCTATATTTTAGAAACCCTGGAACAGTAGTAACACAACTGTATCGGGCACTGTTCCATTAAAAGGAACACTGCTTTTGATTTGATATATGTGTATGAACAAGTGCTGGTGCGTTGTGTGCCTTTATATAGGATAGGTTTGGAACGGTCCCCTCCCATCACCCTTGTATATATTATAATTATTGCCCTATACCAAGGAATAACTTTTTATTAATGTTTTAATTAACTAAAGGAATCATGTTGATAGATATATAATTATAATGTTTTAAATTCGATGTCGATTTTATTAAACTAACTGGAGTTCGAATTCGAATTTGATTTTAGTTTAAATGAAATTGGTCTTTTTTTAATTAAGGGGTATGTGTATTTATCTCTTTGCGATTTTTAGTTTGTAATATTGTTAAATTTTGTTCTCGGTTTGTTATCTTAGTTTTTTTTCTTGTTGCAATTATATTTGTTTCGAATGTGGTACTGATGTAGGGTCGACATTAAGCTGATATGTGCAGTGCCACATGGATCAACACTCCCAATAAAAATTTACTAAATAACTAAAATTTAAATTTAAAATGACCAAAATCGCGATGAATCAAATATTTAGAACCAAAATTGTAATTTTTCCTTTGGTTAATTATCAAAGTTTATAAGTACATTATAAGTTGAGCTAGAATTAAACTTAAAATGTACTTGACATATTAAGATCAATCTCAGATAATTTCATATATAAATAAAATAATATTCAAATTCGTCGAAAATACTCAGAAAACTATTTTAACTCGTTTAAATCCCTCTCCGGCCCCTTCCTCTCTTGTTAGCTTATTTCATTTCCCTCCTATCTCATCATCATGATCAAGCAACGTGAAATCTAGAGATGATCAGTCTCCCATTCATCACTTTACAGACATTGTCGTTTCATTTTACATCTGAAAATTGAAATTGGCTCTATAATATCTTAATTAATGAGATCCTATAGTAAGGTATTATTATCTTCGCTGCACATAAAACGATCCAATAGTATTTTTGTTTTTAGACAATGATGATCATTCGATCTATCTAGACAGAGAGCAATGCCATCCGGGTACGTTGAACGTCTCAACTCTTCCTTTATTCGGGTTAATTTGAGACGTACAAAGTGGAAACTCATTTTTGGTTTATTTTTTTCCTTTGAAGAAATTGTAACAAATTAAAATATAATACAAATCAAACCCATATATTTTTCACGATGTTAGGATTCGTCACACACATAATTTTGTACGGTTTACACATCAAAACACACACACACACACACACACACACACACACACTGTGGGGACCCGGACGCTAATTCATTCCTTAATCATCTTTAGGAATAAATAATCAAGTATAATAAACATGGTCTAAAAATTTTATTTTTTTTAAAATACACAGCGGAAACATAATGTAATTAACTTCAAATTACATATTATACATCACATACAACTTATTGTATCCAGTAGAAGAAGTTATAATTCTATCCACATCGATACAATACTGATCACCAGTAATAGAATGAGCTATAATTCTATCCACATCGATAGCCAATTATCCAGTAGCAGACTATGGCACTTCCGCCAACACCATATCTCATGACATCGTGCAATGTGCCCGTGGTGATCCCACCACTATCAGGCACTTCTGTCATAAGACTACTCGTCTAACACCTGTCATCTATATTTCAAGAGAACAAGTATATCAATCAATTCATTGCAAATGTAACTGCAATAAAATCAAGTATGTGATTTAGGGAAACTCGAGCCAAACCGTACTCGAGTTGTGCACTCCCAACTCAACATAATTTATACCTTTATCTTCTCGCTCAGAAGAAGAAGAAGAAATCCCGACTCTATCTCGGTCCATTCTCAATCTGGTAATAACAATATCGAACAGATATAGTATCAATAAAAAACTCAATTCGATACCTGTTTTGATCAATATTCAGATCACAATAAAATCTGATCAATGTCAATCAACTGATGTTTCGACGGCATAACAATACTGTTTTGATACCCCCGTCAGTCCAAACATCACAGATAAATACCAGAACTCATAATCAATATCGATACCAGTCATAATTTCAATAACAATACATATCTGATATGAGTTCTCAGGCAAATCGACTCCAAAATTCATAACAATTACATAAACAGTCCGTTCTTTAATCTGACTTCGATTCTATGATGTCTAACATGACAAGAACATCATATATGAATCCTATTCAATTCTGACAATATCATAATTCCAGAACATGTCAAAACGTAGCAAAACTTACGTCCAGTCGTAGCCTACGTCGATAGGGACTCATTACCGAAGTCGGATTCAAAATCAGACGGTTGGATTCCTCACAAAAGGCGTAAGGATTCCTTCGAAAGTTTATGAAACCTTTCTCTTGCCTCTTCCTCGTTTAATTCTGAAGAAACGTAAAGGATATACATATATATATATATATATATATATATATCCAATTGCATGCATCAGGGCAAGTGACTAATTTTTCTCATTGCACGTCTAGGGGTGGGTACGGTACGGTATACCGTACCGAACTACGATACCGTATACCGTACCGAAAATATCGGTATGAAATTTTTTCATACCGATACCGATACCGATACCGAAAATTCGGTATACCGCACATGCGGTATACCGAATTTTCGGTATGAAAAAAACTCATACCGGTATCGTACCGACACCGAAAATTTTGTCGGTATACCGAAAAAACCGTCGGTATACCGAAAATATTTTCGGTATACCGACATTTTTTTGGTATACCGAACTTAAATCTAAAAAAAATAATAATAAAAAATTATTTTCGGTATTTCGGTATATACCGAAATACCGAAAAAAAAATTATTTCATACCGATACCGATACCGAAAAGTTCGGTACGGTATGATACCATACCGAAATTTTCGGTATACCGATTTTTTCGGTAAGTTCGGTATTTTTTTCGGCACGGTTTTTCGGTATTTCGGTATTTCGATATTTTTTCCCACCCCTATGCACGTCTCGCGCTCGGGCGGACATAAAGTTCCGCCCGGGCGCGGAACTCTCGGCCCTCGCCTATTAAACAATCGCGCTCGGGCGGACATAAAGTTCCTCCCGGGCGCGATATGTTCGGCTTCCTTCCCTCCAGCATAGGCGCTCGGGCGGACAAAGACTTTCGCCCGGGCGCTACACCTTCGGCCGAACTTTTATGCTTTCATGTACTTAGTCCAAATCTTATCTCGGAATGACCCGGCTATAATCACATCAATTCATACTCAATAAATCATCTCCGATTAATTTCAGATTACGTAATTATACCCAAATCATTTCAGATTACGGTAATCAAATTCTCGGGCATTACACACACACACACACACACACACACATATATATATATATATATATATATATATATATATATATATATATATATATAAATGAAATTTTAAAAATTAATCTGCATTTTGTAAATTATTTAAGATTAAAATTATATATAATGCGTGCAATATATATTGTATATTCTGGACGTGGATAAGGTGAGTACGAAAGATATCAAACAGTAGCAGAAAAATTATGTTGAGAATGGGGGAATATGTTCATCCAACTTGCAAATAATTTCTGATATTATATAATTTCATGTGGCGATAACTTAAAGTTTATTAATTAATATTATCTCCTTTTTTTTTCTCCATCCCTTGAATATAATGCGCATGGAACCTTTCAAGCATATGGGATTTCGACTTTTCTGCCGTTGCAATATTGGAGAATTAACGCGAGAAGGGATGATTCCAATCTAGAAGAAGCTTACGCCACTCTATATATATATGATTTTATCCCGCTTTAGTGGATTTGTTCACTATTTTTAATTAATCAAGATTCAATTATTCGATCATAATATTCGTCTAAAACAAACGAAATCCATGTATAATGACGTCAAATATAAGAATATATAATAATTGCTGCTTGATAAATTGATCAACTCTACTGTATAATTACTTTTTCGGTCTTAACTTGAGCTAACAAGAAAATAATAGCTTTGATCGATAAATTTTTATGTAAGAAAATAATTTTTTTATTTGTTAAAAAAAACATATGCTTACTTTTATACTTGATAGTGTTGTTTACATCATCAATTAATATATTTTATAGCTAAATATCATATATTTATTGAAAAGTAAACATGTTGTCATCAATTTTTTTCCCCTAAGGCAACAAAGTATATATAATCAAAACTTTGGGTAGGTCCTTGGGCATCATACAGACAAACTATAAATTATATACTTCAAAAACTTAGTATTAATTTAGTGCTTGGAGAAATTAATCAAAAACCCTACAAAAATACTTTCAAGTCAACAATCTAATTATTCGAATTTTTATTTCTCGGCGAAAATGTTGGAATTTCAACCTTAATGAATTGAAATTAAGCAAAGAAACTCAAAAACTTGAAGACGAGGGTATAACCCGCACTAAAAAGCTTCCTGGAAAATTCCCAAGTAGCAGGGAAGACGCACAGACACCTTGTGCGCTCCAGCTTCTGTCTGGAATTAAATTTTCCGGACAAAGCAAGCAGTGCGGAGGCTCAATGGATTTTCTGAATCTTTTCATTTCTAAGGTGTTTTTCGATGAAAAAATTAGACCTATTGACCCCAAAAGACACCCATACGATGAAACATCGTGTCCATGCAAGCAAAAATATTAAATAGAGGATCAATAATCATTTAGAACCACTTTCTCAGATTTTCTAAATACACATTGCATTCATCTTGAGTCTACATTTATTCATTCATTAATAAAAAGAGTTTATATTATTTTCTAGTTGTTGAATTTGCGATTTATTGTGTTGTTATCACAAGTGAAGTTGTTTTCTGGGAGAAGATTGCCAACTACCGAAGCAGCAAGAGCTGGACAAAATCTTTTTAAGGAGATAGTGCTCCACACTAGCATCAACTTATTACTAATCATTGCCATCTTCTAGTTTCATCACCAACAAGCTTAAGAAGATTCTCTAAATTTTGAAGATGACTTTCTCATCTACAATATTAACCAACGGTCTAACGTCACAAGGATAAATACCAGAAAATTTCAACGGTGCTGACTTCAAAATATGACAACAGAAAACGTTGCCATTCCTGAAGATGATGTTGATCCTTGTTGGAGTCAGCATCGGATGCATAAAACCAAAAATTTTATGCTACAACTATATTCTGAATAGATTTAACGATGCATTATACAATGTGTATTGTTAACTGAAAACAACAACGGTTCAGAAAACAGTTGTAGATTAGCGTATTTTTTGGACAAACAAAAACGATTTTTTTTAAACTTTCACTATATTTAGGTTTTTAAACTTTCACTATATTTAGGTTTTTAAACAACAGTTTAAGGTTTTGCTTAAACCGTCACTAATAGCAACGGTTTTTCCTTAACCGTCGCTAATAGCGATGGTTTTTGCTTAAATGTCGCTAATAGCGACAGTTTATTAAACAATCGTCGCTAAGAGCGATGATTTTACCAAAGAATGTCGCAATTGTCTATAAATATTCACATTTTCGGTCCATTTTCCTACACACGGTAAATTTTTCTCTCTTAGACGATTTTAGCTTCGATTTAGGGTAAGTTTTTTCGCTTTTATTTTTGGTACATTTCTGAGTGTTAGTTAAGATCATGAATATTATTAGTTTAGTCATATTGTAAGTTTTTTGGTAGATTTATTAAATTATAAAAATAAATTTTTTTCTTTTACTTAAAAAATAGCGATGAATTATGTCTAAACTGTCGTTATTTAGTCAACTGTTTAAAAACGGTAATTAGTCAACGAGGATTTTATTAAAAGCCGTTGCTAATTTTAGCGACGGTATATCTTAAAACGTCGCTACTTAATCAACGGTTTAAAACCATCGCAATAGACAACGGTTTAAAACTGAATCTCGTTGTTGTACTACATGTTCACGAAATAAGGAAAAACTTATTGTCGTTGTCATCATTGGTCAAACATGGATTTATGCTTGTATTTGAGTCTAATAAATTTGTATAGATCAAGAATGAATTTGGGGCTACATTTATTGAGTTTAACTCTTCCTTAGGCATCAGACAACAAATTATTGTTCCATAATTGGCTCAATCGAACGAAATTGCCATAAGAAAAAACCGAACTTTAATTGGCTCAATCGAACGGATATAAACCGAACATCGGCCTTATTCCAAATCTTGTGAAGATAAGCAATATTATTGGCTAATCACATCCAAAACAAGATTCTCCGTCAGAAAAATGATAAAATGCCATGTTGTGGAAAGATATAAACCTTCCTACAAGTACCAAAATATAAGGGGTGTTCGGCCAAGGTTGAGATACCAAAGCCAAATCAAGTGAAAATTGGACCAAAGACGGTCGATTCCATATTCATTGGATATACACATAACAATAGTGGCTATAGATTTATTATGTTGTTATCATAAGTGAAGTAGTTGTATTTTGAGAGAAGATTTCCAACTATCAAATTATAAAGAATGGAATTAAATCTTTTTAAGAAACTAATATTCAACACTAATCTTAATTTAATACTAATCATTACCATCTTCGAGTTTAATCACCAACAGATCGAAGGAACTGTCACAAATTTTGGTAAACTTATTGTTGTAAACGTCGTAATCATAAATTGTAATCTCTAACAACTCGCACAGCATTCTTTTCCCTATTTATGATGTTGTAATGCAGCATCCACATCAACAAGAGTTTACGGATGGATTTTAAGAAAACAACTAAAGCATTCTCCTGCCCCACTTAAAACATAGCATACATAATTGATTTGTTCGATATTTACCAAAAAGAGAAAGTAATGCTGTAAGATCGATCATACGCAGAGATCAGAGTGGTCCGAGATTTGTAGGATTTCATGAGCAGGTGGACTTTGAAACTGCGTTAACTTTTTTTTTTATGCCCAAATATAATAATCAAAACAGTAACAATAATGGCACGCGAGTTGAATATTGGGACCAGGCTCAAATACAAATGCAACTCCATATTATAAATCAGTAGTTTATGTATTAAAAAACCCTCGATTGAATTAATAAAATATAATATTTTTTACAGGCATGCATTGCCCCTTTTCTTTTTATGAAAAGATAAAGCTACTGTTGGATTAACGGCCAGTTGAAGCTCAACAGCGACTGAGTGGCGTTAACCCACGCGGAAGATCTTGTACGGCTCCAAAGTCTGCTTGCTTTCGAATTGATAAATTATATAATGTAAAAACAAAGGATATTGCGACAAATCAAATTTGACTAATGTTCCAAATATTCGATACAGATTAAAGGCGAACTTTGCGGGAACCATTCCCCACCAATTCCATTCTCCTGTGGTGGTCCATGCACTTGGGACTAATTTGTTTACAAGCTTTGGTTAATTAAAACTGCGCGCCTGCAATTAGTTTGAGCTCCCGTGTTGTTAGGTTCGAAAAACTATTTGATTCATACTCGAAATCATCAAACAAAATCCGTGTTCGAAGTTGTTCAATATTCTTGAGATGAACTCAAGTTTCAAAGGATTGTTTCCATCCAAAATAAAAAGAGATTAAAATCGACGCAAATTAAGGAGCAATCCTTTCCATATATATATATATATATATAGAATATGATATATAGATAATTCATATATAGATATATTATAGTATATATAAATATTATATATTAGAGAATATTAATATTTAGATAATATGAGTCAGTGCACTTGAAATTGGTTAAGAAAGTGACTTTGGAAAAGACGGTTCAAAGGGATCCCAACAATGATGTAAAGTGGTGTGAGAACACGGTTAAATCATGCATGAACCCTACTTTACTTAATGATTATAATATTAATAAGTCAAACTTGTATAGTTTATTAGGTCTTTAAATAAAGTTGAGCTGCATTATCCTCCATCCACAATCTCGTGACGTAAAAAAATATTCGATTATACTATATTTTATGATTTTTTAGTAAATTGGGATATTTTTGACGTGGACGAGATTTTAATATTTACATAGATATATAATTTATTTTTTGGGTATTCATTGTGATGAGAATACCGTTGATTGTGATGAGTATCGTGATGTGATTCTATTTGTTGAATGTGAAAAAAATATACATTTAAATAGATGAATGTCACATCAACGATGTTCACATAACTTTATCAAATTATTATTAATCACTCGCATATAGCTGTCTTTCATGAATTTTTTCAAATGAAAACAGAACGATATAGAATAGAAACTAGTTGAATAGTCGCGATTCGGTTTCAGTTTAAACTAGTTTTTTCCCCCTTTTTACCCAATTTTGTTGTACTTTTTCCTTCACTTCAAGTCAAAATATTCATCTAATTAGTACCTTAATCACATAATATAACTTAGATTTAACCAATTAAAAATATGTAAAATAATAATAAATTTCCACTTTTTTCGATTTTTGATTTGATATAAAGTATAAGCTAGCCCCAATTTAGCTATGTTCATGAATCTATTCATTCATTCGTGCATCACCCAATAGGCCATTATCGAACGTTTTCCCTTCGTACTTACGAGAATATTGAATGATTGATGGAAACATTGAGGTTTGCATGTTAAAGAACAGTTGTGTTTTTGACATAAAGATATGGCTATATCTTCATATAATTAAAAATATATAAAAATTATAAGATGATTAGTCTTATGTATGAACTTGATAATTACATGTAAGTTGTACTTGTAATAGATTGATGATGAAAAATTATGGCAGGTAGTGGTTATCCAGTGATGGGTATTAAAGTTTTCCCTTTATGGAAGTGGAACTTTCCCCTTTTGGGAATGGACTATTACAACCTAGTCTAATACCATTTTTGCATTTGAAATCAATTTTTCGGTTATCTAACTTGTCTGAGTTTGAATTTTTGTTCACTAAAATTTTAAAGTATGATTTCGATACACAAATTGACATCAGATAAGTCTGGCAATTCCAGGTGTCATGTCGACATTTTTAGATGACATGTGAGTATGTTATGATGCAGGTCAGCACTTTGGGGAGATAGTACCGAACAAAAAATCAAAGTTGGTATAATAAAACCTAATTTTGAGAACATAGTGTACCAAAATCTAAAATAGGAAAAGTTAGTGTTTTAAAAAAAATATTTTCTTTCTCTTGAACTTATGCTCTCTTTATTTGTGGTTAAAAATTAAAACATTTATTTAATTTTTTTTAAAAAAAGAAATATATTTGAAGATCGATGAATAATAATTTTAGTAAAAAAAATTCATTTCCCACCGTTTCAATTAATCAAGAAGAACAAAAGTTTCCCCACCCACTTGGTTTTTTTGTAGTCTTCCGGAAAATTGGGACACATCCTGTGACCGTTCAAAATTCGAATCCATATATGGTTGGTTATCTATTTGTTTCTCAATGTGGACAGTTTGTGTAGCTAATTCTTTTGTTATTTGTCTTTCTTCTTAATCTTCGATACACAACAAGTAGCATGAGTTCAGGCAACAAAATTTTTTTTCCCGTAAGACGAATTTACCCATATGTAAATTCTATACAAAATGACAATAGTCCTCAATATACAACAACTCTTATCCAGAAATGTAGCACTTCAAGTTTTGGATGTCAGTGAACAATGTATATGTCTGAATTTTCAAATTTCGGAAGAAAGAATACAACGAAATTTGTGCGAAGATATATCCTGATGAATGCTCGACAGAGAGATATGTATATAGAGTGAGTCATCGGTATCACATAAAAAGTGCACCCTTCGGTGATAAGCCATAGGACGCGCGATTCTACGCCAAAGGAAAAGCACCCGAGATGCACGGGTTCGGATAAGAAGCCAAGGGACACACGGTTCTATGTCAAAAGGACAAGCACACGAGACGCACTGGTTCGGACTGGAGGGTGCAAGCTTTTGGACACATTTTTCGAAATAAATAAAAATAAATATTAATAGTATTTCCAATAAATTTTGTCCAAACTAATAATATTAATTGTCAAAGACCACACCGCACCGGGCCGAGCCGAGCCAGTTGGGCGTGAGTGTTTCATCGAGACTCAATCTATCAGCGTCTTTCTCCTTTCAAAAACTTCTGATGTCCTTTGAGGCTCGAACTCTTATCTCAAACTTATAGCTAATAAGGAAGACTATTTTGACTTATTTTCTAATATGAAACAACTCTCACTTCCATTCATTCACTACTCACCCCTTCACCAACTGTTTCCCTCAATTAATATTTCAGTTTGTGACTACAAGAGAACATGTACAATTAACTTTTATTACGATTTTAAACACACATGCACAAAGGGTGTAAGTTGAGTCGAACTTACTTGAATTGATCTTGAAAGAATTCATAAAAAGTTTTTACCAAAATATACGGACAGCAAGCCAGTTAGTCGTTCTGCGATGACATTCTATGATGATTGACGACCTATCCGCTAAGAATAATCTAGGGTTTGTCAATGGCTCGATTAAGCGCCGGAAGATGATAATGTTGAACTCCTTTCTTCTTGGATACGCAGCAATGACATTGCCATTTTTTGGTTGTTCTATCGTTACAATTTTCAATATAATGTCCAATTTTCTTGAAATTCGAACAAATTTTTTAAATTAATGATAGTTTGACAAAGTTAAATTGCCCCTATGGAACAAGAAACATCTCGAAAAAAGTTTCAAGATCTAATGTTTAACCCGCACAAAGTAAGGGCCCCATTCAGAAAACTCACATAAAAAATTAATGAGATAAATAACTTTTTTGTAGCAAATTTTATGCAATCTTGAATAAATTATCCCAAAATTTGAGTACCGTATATTAAATATAATTTTGAATGTAAGAAAAAAACAAAAAGTATATTTATTCGCTATTTCAGCACAACTGCTTGCAAAAGAATTGAAAGTTCTGCTATTTTTTAAAATGAGAAGAAAAATAGATAATAATTTTCAATTACTTTAGATTGATATATATGTTCGACTAAGAGAGAAGCGTGATTTGGAGACTATTTCTTACATATATACATGGAAAATTACTTCTTCCACAAATTTATTCACGCTAGAAATTAAAAGTTACAAGTTTATAAGTGCTAGGGGTATTAGATTATTAATTTTCATAAAAGGGTATTAATGCATTTTTAAATATATGGAGACAACTAATATCTAATTATCATGAACTGAATAACTGAAAAATGGGTCAACATTCCGTTTAACCGGGTCAAAGGATTTAATCCGGAGCCATGACCGAAACCGCCCTGAGGCAATCTGATTACGGTTTACCGGTATAAAACCTATCAACCCGAGGGGTCGTATTATTTTCGAAAAAAATTATAAAAGTAAAATGGAGTGAACGTTGTGCAAACAATGTCCTCCGTATTGAACTTATTTGGGATGACAATTTTGAAATGTAAGGGATTGACTTCTCATTATCTCACATATAAATTTTAGTTAAACAGAAATTATTGCACGTCTATAAAACAAGAAATATATCTCTTAAAATGTTATTTCTAATTTCAAACTTCTACATGTTAATCAAAATATTTAAAGAACGAAGGATTTATCTTTTTTCAATTTTTTTAAAATTAAAAATTAGTCAAACTGGATCTAAAACCGGTGGTTAACTGGACCTGAACTCGAATCGTTGCTTATGTGACCCAAACCGTAATCAATCACGAGTGAACCGATCAAGGTTCGGATTTTCCAGACAGCCCATGGTCGTCTACCTCGATGTTTGTATATGTTGTTTTTTGGTTCTATAAGCATTAAAATTTAGCTTTTAGTTTAGTAAGTTGAGTTGTATTCTTATCTTTTTTATGGAATACTGAATATTGTCGTGGTGTCAAGTACATCAAAATATTTTTTAATATCACGTTAGTATATCGAGTAAGATCAACACTTACACACAAAAAAAATTAATTTACAATATCAAAAAAACATGTTTAAATACTTACAAGATCAAAGCCAAAAAAAAAAAGAAAAGGAAAAGCTCATGAGTTTTTAATCATTTTCCTTAAAAATAATAAGTAAAGGTGTGTGGTCCGAAGGACAGGGTAATTCTGGAATTTCAACACTAAATCCATATCGCTAACGATACCAGTATCCTACTTTAGTTTTCCTCCGCCGCTTCGCATTTGCAGTGTGATTAATTCAACTCCACGGCGTATATCCATACCGGAAGTTTCGGGATCAAATCGGCGCGAGAAGCAATTTGAGAGAGCTCGTTCAATTAATCAGTTCGTTATTTTCCCCCAGATCTTTGTTTTGTATCAGACTTTTCACTACTATTGCTTCTGCTTTTGTTGGGTTTGGTTTTTTCCTGCTTTTGGTTTCGTTACCACGGTCTTCTATTATTGCTCTGGTAGTACATAGTAGGGTGATTATTTTTTAACTGCATGAATTGATTTAAATGTGTTGAGAAGTGTTAAAAAACCTAACTCATTCTAAAAAACTAGTTAAGGGAGGTAGCTCAAGGGGAGTATTGTCCAAGCCCATATATACAATTTTAAAGTTATTTATTCAATCGATGTGGGACAATTAATGCACCTCTCTTACGCCAGGAATGAGCGTGGAGTTTACAAACGACTCAATTATGGACAGAACGGTTGGCATAATTATAGTCCAATACATAACGGTGGAATCCGAGCTCTGATACCATGTTAAGAATTGAACATGGAACTAACTCAACCTCAAAAACTAGTTCAAGAGGAGAGGATTGTTCAAGCCATATATACAATTCCAAGTTATTTATCCAACCGATATGGGATAATTAACAAGAAGTAGTATGGGTTGGATGGATGGATTTGATTTTATCGAGATAAATAAGTTGAATTTTCTTGATTGAATTTTTATAATACAAATGTAATCGTATATTCAAAACCACGATTGACACAAACATATCATTGAAGAAGTTGATAAAATTCCCAATCAGATATACAAATGGGTAGCGGAGCCACCATGATCCTGCTGCGATCTTTGCTGCTGCCACCAGTCCCTTTCCAATCTAAGGAAAAGCTCATTTTCCAGGGTGTTAGTGCAAAATAAGCGATTTTATGCGGCAAAATCGAGTCTCGAGCTGCCGGACGTTCAGCGCTTAGCTGAAACAGCTCGTATTTCCCTTACGCCCCAGCAAGTACATGTTACACTATGTTCTCCTTTTATATGAGCGTTTCTTTTTTTATAATTATAATTCTCGTTATTTTTTTCCCATTTATTTAATTACTTCGTAGGTTGAAGAATTTGAACCCAAAATTCTAGCAAGTGGTGGAATGGTATCCTCTTTTCTCTCTACACACAAGTGCGCACAGGCATTTACACTATGAATATCTATATTTGTGAATGCGATTTTAAAGTTTGATTGATGTTTGTGTTCATCACAATATCGAGAGTAAGCCATTGAACAGAGAAGAGAAAATAACTTCCATTGATCTCCAGAATTTTTACAGAATGACTTATGTAAAACTTGATCTATGAAATGAATGGTGTTGAACCTTGTATACAGATATACGTGTGATAATGAGCTAGATGTGTATATTGTATGGCAATATGTGCTAATTGATATACAAATTTCCAATAGTGTTTTAGGTTTCTTCCTTGGTGTGATTGCTAATAGTGAAAAAGTTTAACCATACTAATAAAAATGTTTGTGTTAAAATGTATTCTCACTGTTTTTCAAATTTTCAATTAAACAGCAAGTGGTAAAAGATGGGAAGTTCAAATGTCTACCATTCTAACCTCCTGACATCATTTTTCTTCTTGTAGTTGTCGAGTATTATGTAGCCATGTGGGTTGTTAATATATATTTCTATGCCACTCTTGGTGATGTATAGATCCTTATATTACATGATCTTATGTGTGTTTTTGCGATCTATGGCAATTACTTTACAAGAGTTTGTCACACAATGTAGGCATGCGATTTTTTATGGACTTATTCATCTTCTAATATACATGTGAAACAGGTTTGGGCAACTTCAGGCTGTTGACCTTGAGAGTATTGAACCGGCCTTGAGAGCAGGTACCTGGAACACTGAAGTTTAACTTTATAGTGTTTATAATGTGATCTTACTAGCAGAGATACATTGACTGACTTCTCTGTATTGGATGTGATTTCCTCCATAACCGGTAACTCTTTTCTGTACAATACGGATTTATGTGGAAAATAGAGTGTGTGGTTGTTCATCTCTCTTGCTCGATACAAATTTGCATGCTACTGGTGCGATAGTGTGTTGTTGAACTCGGGTTTCTTCTTTTATTTATAGATGCTTCCTGTGCAGCTTATAATGGATGTTGATACATATAAAATACTATTTCTTTGTTAATTCTATGAAGAGATTGCCGTGAACTTTCATAGAACGTCGACCAAGTTAATCTGCCTTTGATTTGTCCTCTCTTGGATATACAGATACTGAAGGTGACAATTTACGAAATGATGCTCCTGAAATATTTGATAATAGGTATTCAAAGTAACATATATTGTCATCCATACTTCGTGAATAGGATATATCTCAATGTAAAAATAAACTTCAATTTTTATTTACAGGGATGCTATAATAGCTGCTGTACCAACATTCGAAGATTCTTATATCAAAGTTCCTAAAGTCTGAACAAGGAGTGATGGTTTATGATACCAGTCAGGTAATTTCTTTGTTAGTTAATTTTTCATCTGGCAAACCAAATAGCATTTAAATTCGTGTATAACTTTCTTGCTGCAAAATTTTATTACGTTATCGTTTCTCCAAGCTTATTAGCATGGATGCAAAATTTTCTTTTTGCAGCAACTGAGAAGATCACTTGGGCATCTTCTCTTGTGGTAAATGGTTTAAGGATTTCCATATTGATTGGTGAGTGTTATTTGGATTGAGATTCGTATTGATTTTTGCCTGTGGGCATGATTAAAATTTTGATGTTGTTACAAATTCAAGAATAGAGAGTCCACCCATTACATGTTAAATATGATTCTTGAAGTGAGGTGTGGTATGTTTTCACTCGGGAAATAATTAATTGGAATTCCGCAAATTCAGTCAATGGTTTAGGTTGTATCAACATTCAAACATGGTAGTTCAAACTACACAATAAAGATTGTGGCTTCCAAAAAAATTAAAAAATCAAGTTGGTTTGGATAAATGCAGCATGTTTTTGTGGTGGTTATATTTTTTATAGCAATCTTTAATGAAATTATCCCAAAATTGTAAGAATGTATATCAAATGTATAATTTTGAATATAATAAAACAAATAATAATATTTTGATAACTATTTTACCACAATTTCTCTTGTTAAAAAAATTGAAAGTTGTGTGATTGCAAAAATTAAAAAAAATTATAATTACTTTTCATCGTATCTAATCTGCAAATCAGCAGGTTCTTAATTTTTTTTTAAGGACTGATAATATCTTATCATCCAAATTATCTCTGGTGAGATTTTTCATTACATTTATATGTGTGGATTCGACCTAGAGAACTACGATTTCGAGACTATTTAATGTAGGTACATGGAAAAGAAACTTGTTCCACAAAAGTATTTATGAACGGGAATTCAAGTTAAAAGTTTAAAAATACCAGGGATCCAAGATTATTAATTTTCAACTGTCCCACCTCAGTTCAGCCCCATTCCAGCCACCCGCCCCCTAAATTATTTTGTAAATGTTCTATTTTTTTTAATGAAAATGCTTTCATTAAAAGATAAATATAATTTGTTACAAATATACCCGGGCATACCCAGAGAAAGTGGTTAAACTAACCCACGATGTCAACTAAATGACCAAATTTGAATTTACAAAAAAAATGCATAAAATAAGAACGTAGCTGCAAATAACTATTACAACATGTCAAACTTCTTATGCCATTAGAGTTTCCTTAGTGCTCTTCAACATCCATGGAAAACCTCTTGGAGCATGACAGCCAGCGCCTAATTCGCACAAGATCTCTTCAACAATGAAGATCCAAACCTACATCACCGAAATTTGTATGCCAAGCAATCTGAATTTTCCTAACAACCCTATCCAGGGCACCATATCATCATCAAACAATTTACGATTTCGCATTTCTCAAATGAAGTAAATTGTAGCTGCGATGGCTGCAATTCTTATCTTTGCAACTCTAGATGAACCTCGATAAGTACTACTAAAAGCTGCAAGTAAAGCAGTAGTTGAATCCATTGTATTCTTTAAGTCCAACCATTCCCTAACTCTATTCCACCCTCCTTCTAAGTGGGCATTGAAAGAACAAATGGTCAAAAGATTCCACAAATTGATTGCAAAGGACACATCCCTTATCTAATACATATGGTTGACGATCTTTAGTGAGGAATTTTCGATGAGCGAATAACCACAAAGAGAAAAAGTAAAAATTTGTGTGAGACGGTCTCACGGATCGTATTTGTAAGACAGATCTCTTATTTGGGTTATCCATGAAAAATATTACTTTTTATGGTAAGGGTATTACTTTTTATTGTGAATATCGATAGGGTTTATCCGTCTCACATATTAAGATCCGTGAAACAATCTTACATAAGACTCACTCTAAAGAAAATCTCTACTTTGGGATGGTATTACTATTCCGAACCAGCGGTTTCCACTTATCTCTTATCTTTAGGTTTATCAACGGAAATATTTAACAAAATGTTTTTATTTAAATAATTAAATTTCTCCTCATTAACAATTCTTTCATTTGTATAATAATTTTACAAATAAAATAAAACGATAAAAACACAATATAAATCTTAAACTAATTTATCAAATTATCTTTTTTTTTTCTCCTTTATTTCCAAATATGTTCTCTCGTTGATATTATCTTTAAATTAGTATATTCTATTTTTTAAAGTGCTATTTTAAATTTTTTTAATATCTTATTTCAGTTATTTTTATGAAAATTAGTGAATTACTAATGTATATTGAAAACGTTCACGAGTTTGAAATTATAAAAATTCGAACACAATTTAAAATAGTCAAGCATAATAAATAAATAAATAATTTATGATCTTATATATATATTTTGTACTCTAATTTTTATATTCTAAATTGGATTGCAATTATTAAAATATTATTATTTTACTCAAACTTCATATTGTAAAACAAGTCATGGATAAAACATCGAAAATTTTGGTATTAAATAACTCTTTTGTTCAGGCAATTTATTTCAAAACTAAATTTTTATTTTTTATTATACTAAACAATTTTTTAATTACGTTTTTGTTCATAACAATAATAATAGTTATTATCAACTTTTATATTTTCTATAAATAATTATTTTTTAAAAAATAATCTAATTTTCTGTCTATGTCCCTGTTTCCAAGAATTATTAGATATTATATAATTCTAAAAATTTAAAAGCCTTTATTAAAACCCCTACTAGTCTACCCTATGTCATCGAATGTGAGGAGAAATCATTTGCACTTTTAATGGGCCAAATAGTAATCAATATTCAACCTTGGGCCCATTTAACAGCCCAAACTTATGAACGACACAATATCTGGGCCGTGGACGTGCTTGTGCTCCGCGAAACTGGAGAATCAAAGAGCAGTGGCAAATCTGGAATTTCAAAACTCAATCCCAATCCCTTGCGAAAACGCTAACCTACTTTTCCTCCGCCTTTTAGCATTTGCTGTGCTCATTCTACTACTAAACTCCGGGGCGTAGATCCGAGGAGTTTTGAGATCAAATCGGCGCAAGAAGCAAATTTGATAGAGCTCGTTCTATCAATCGGTTCTGTAGTTTTAATCAGATCTTTGTTCGTATCGCACTTTTCACTGCTATCAGGTTAATATTAATGTTTTTTGGTGTTTGTAAACATGTGATGATTGTTGTATAGTTGATGTTGAATGATCGTACGTGAGACTTCAAATTTTATCCTGTTTTGTTAATGAACGTGGACGATTAAGTTTTTGCATCGTTTGTGGGAGATCTGTATGGTTATACTTTTATCATTGGATTGAATATCAGAACAGTAGACATGTGTTTCCCTTTCTCTTCTGCTATTTGTTTTGTTTTTACGTGATATGGCTTTCTTTTTTCAGTATTACTACTGTTTTTTGTGGGTTTGCCATGCGATATAATTTACGGCTGAAAAAGTTGCGCACTTTTAAATCTAAGTGTATCTCATCCGATGTTTTGTCCCAAAGCTCATTTTTCCCTCGTTTTGCGCATGTTATAGTTTGGTTCTTTTTTTTCTCCTCATAATTAATTTATCTTCTTGGTTGTTACTATTATCGAGTATGATGTAGTTTGATGGATTGGAAAAGAAATACCTTTATGGCGTATATTTTGAAGTTGTGGATTATATACTCTTTTTGGGTGATTTGACCGAAAGATGAGCTTCTTTTGTTTTTTTGCCTTCAGGGGCTCTAATTTGTTTTGGTTTTCTCAGCGTTGGTAGAGGGTGCGCGATTTTTTTGGTATTGTTAGCATAATGGAAACTACATTTACGTCCAGGTCCAGGGACATTGCGCGTTGCTCCTTTATTTAAACAATGTTTGGTTTTGAAAATTTTCCATACGTGTGTGAAATATATCATCAGAGTGTCTTGTAGTGTTTCTGACTACTTTTCTCTCATGTCCCATAATTACATTGCTGTTTACTACTTTACTTCTTCGGTTTTTAATGTGCTAATCATTTATTTCTTTTTCTGCAGTCATGGCTGGAACGGCACCTGAAGGTTCTCAATTTGATGCTCGCCAGTATGATACAAAAATGAATGAGTTGTATGTACTAATCTTATTGCAACTTTCTGCTTACTAATCTATGACTAAATAAGTTATTCAGTAAGCTGTTATTAATTTCGGCCTTTTCTGATCATCTGAGTTTGTTGGCCCAGGCTTGGAGCTGATGGAGAGGAATTTTTCACCAGTTATGATGAGGTGTATGACAGCTTTGATTCTATGGGCTTGCAGGAAAATCTTCTTAGGGGCATCTATGCTTATGGTAAACTTGGATAAATAATATGTTGATTACTTCTCTTCTGCTTTTTCTAATAATTGCCGACTTTATAAGCTTTATCTTTCAAGGTCATTTCTTTTTTCGAGAATCTTAACTTAAATTTTTTCGTCAAGATTTTGTTATTTCAGTTTTCATTGAGCACGTGTACTTGCTACAACTTACCAAGTGTTTTTGGCTTCTCAGTTTTGGGTTGTCTAGTAATTTGAAGGTTTTGTTGATCTCTGCTTTCCTTTTCGAGATTTTCAAGGGAAATGAAAGGTTCATTTGTATCTACTTGCAGGTTTTGAGAAGCCCTCTGCTATTCAACAAAGAGGTATTGTTCCCTTTTGCAAGGGGCTTGACGTGATTCAACAGGCTCAATCTGGAACTGGAAAGACTGCAACCTTCTGCTCTGGAATTTTGCAGCAGTTAGACTATAATATAGTAGAATGCCAGGCCTTGGTTCTGGCACCTACCCGTGAGCTTGCTCAGCAAATTGAGAAGGTCATGCGAGCGCTAGGTGATTATCTTGGTGTTAAGGTTCATGCTTGTGTTGGAGGTACCAGCGTTCGTGAAGATCAGAGAATTCTTTCTAGTGGGGTTCATGTCGTGGTTGGTACTCCTGGACGAGTTTTCGACATGTTGAGAAGGCAGTCACTACGGCCTGATTACATTAAAATGTTTGTTTTGGATGAAGCTGATGAAATGCTTTCACGAGGTTTTAAGGATCAGGTAACTCTTAAATTTTTTTTTTGCCCAAGTGCCATGAATGCAAAATTATTAATCTAATGAAACTGATCCACTCTTTCAGATATATGATATCTTCCAGTTGCTGCCACCTAAGATCCAAGTTGGCGTATTCTCGGCTACTATGCCACCAGAAGCTCTTGAAATAACAAGAAAGTTCATGAATAAGCCCGTACGTATTCTTGTCAAACGTGACGAGTTAACCCTTGAGGGTATAAAGCAGTTTTATGTTAATGTTGACAAGGATGAGTGGAAACTGGAAACACTCTGTGACCTTTACGAGACTTTGGCCATCACTCAGAGTGTCATCTTTGTCAACACCAGGCGTAAGGTTGACTGGCTTACTGACAAAATGCGCAGTCGTGATCATACTGTATCTGCTACCCATGGTGACATGGACCAGAACACTAGAGATATCATCATGAGAGAATTCAGGTCAGGTTCATCTCGTGTTCTTATCACCACCGATCTCTTGGCTCGTGGTATTGATGTGCAGCAAGTGTCTCTCGTTATCAACTATGATTTGCCGACTCAGCCTGAGAATTACCTGCATCGTATTGGCCGAAGCGGAAGATTTGGGAGGAAGGGTGTTGCTATTAACTTTGTCACTAGAGATGATGAAAGAATGCTTTTCGATATACAGAAGTTCTACAATGTTGTGATCGAGGAGCTTCCCGCCAATGTCGCTGATCTCCTCTAAGAAGTTTTTGTTTCGCAAGAGGTTTTTTTAATGTTTCCTTTTATATTTTGTAGGATGGTTTAATGTGTAATAGACTTAATTAAGTTTGAAGGTTCGAGTCCCTTGATTTGCAGGGGGGTCTCACCCCTCCCAATTTGGTTCATAAACTTTTTTCTTGTATGGTAATTATCCAAAACTACTGCAGATTTTGGAGTTTCTTAAGCTTTATTGAGTCTAATTGTATTTGTTTATGTTCGCCTTACAATGGTTACCTAGTTATTATCTTATGTCGTTCTTGCCTGAAATTATTGACAGATCACTGATGTAATAATTTGATGCCACGGTATATCAAGTAAAATATTTCCAAGGGTTAACAAATTTGTAAGATTCTCCCTCTAAATTCGTCTGTCTGCATCTCTTTTTGTACTTGTGGCTTCATAGAAATCACAAGGTATTGGAGATTTGCTACCACGTTTTAATTTATGTAATATATTTTTCTTTTGGTAGGATCATTAGATTTTGGACTTATCCTAAGGCCAAAAAACATTATCAAATCTATTAATGTTTTCTGCCGTTGCATTTTAGTTGGTTGGTTGGTGTAACTTCCTTTTATCCACATTTTCCTCTTACCAGAATCATCTGAATACAAAAAAAAAAAACAAAATGGAAGCAGACCCTCGATTTCATGATATTTTTAACTAATTTTCTCCTCCACATGATAAAAGGCACCTTGGCTGTTTTAATACTCTTGTCAACTAATGTTGCTTTCGAGGCCATTTTATTTATTTGTTTAAATTTCGTTGTCGGATTGTACAGCTATTTGTTCATAATAAATAATTAATCGCAATAGTGAAGCCCTTGGAATCGATAATTTATCCGGTTGATTTTGTCAACTAAGCTCGTTATTCGGTCCCTCTACTTTTTTGTAATTACGGATGTGAATAAATTAATTATTTGAAAAATAAAAATATGTTATTCATAAACAACAAATAAAATTAATGCATTATATATATATATATATATATATATATATATATATATATTATATTTTACTATATAATAATACTTGAAGATATTAGAGTAGCTACTTTATACATGAGATTTTCTCCAAATTTTCCCTTGTATTAATATGATATTAATGTGTATAATAATTTTAAGCATATCTAATGAATTATTTCAATGTATTCCTCAACTAATTATCTATAAACAGGATAAATTTTAATTGTCATTTTTAGATGTAATTTTTTTAATTAAATCAAATACTTTAAAAAATCTTTATTTTATAAAAGAAAATATAACTAAACTAATTATTTAAAAAATAAAATATTTTATTTACATACCACATATAATATATATTATATTATATTATATTATATTATGCAAGACTAATATTAAATCAAATAAATATAAACACTAATATATATAACGATTCAAAGAAAAGTAAGTAATCACGCCACCTAATATAATTCTTCAAAGTTCTTGTTGCAGCAGCCATTTTTCCTCATCTTTTTAGCTGTCAAAAAACAACCCCGAATACTCGTCAAGACTTGAGCTTTATCCCAACCCATCGAGAAAACTCCTTCCGAATCCATGGCAGATTACCGATCAAAGACCTTTGGTGATGCAAATATGCAAATACAGCCTTACTATGGACCCCCATATAAATATAACAGCACCAGGCCTGATGATTTCAGGTCTTACAGTGCTTCCTATGCTTCATCTTCGTCACACACCTATTCTTCGGCGGCGGGTTTGGGGGAGGTTGCACCGCAGAAGCTGAAGAAAGTCAAGAGTACGGGTGGGTCAACTTTAGGTTCATGGAGTTTTAAGGATCCTGAGTTCCAGAGGAAGAAGAGGGTTGCCAGCTATAAAGTTTACGCTGTTGAAGGAAAATTCAAAGGATCCTTTAGGAAGAGTTTCAGATGGCTGAAGGACAGGTATACTCAAGTGGTTTATGGATGGTGGTGATTTGATGAAAATTCTTGGAATCGTGTGATTTTGCTCTATATGATATATCGTGATGACATTTTTGTCCCTTTCTGTATGGAAAACAGACTTTTGAATCATTTTATGCATTTCAATGTTCTGTGTGTCATTGCCCTTCAAGCACAAGATTTTTGAAAGTTTGAATATTTTGTGTTGATTCGAGGGCATCGTTTTGGTTCGAAAGATGGCCTTTTCCCCCATATATATATACTAGATTTTTTATGAAGGATTTGTGCTTATTGGACATGTTACCGAGAAGAAGTTCTACTTATTTACTTATTGTCATCAACCTTTATTTGTACTTGCTTGGGTATGTTATCAAGAAGATTCATGGATTGGTTAATTTGGTTCAGTTTCAAGATCTATTAAATATTTGTTGCTCAGTTATTATCATGCACCATGTTTGGACAATATTTGTTTACTTGGTGATTATATCAGTCAATACTTTTATGGATCACATACTCTTTTGCATTGCAAAAACATATCTTTTTGCAAGAAAACGAAACAATTCCGATTATTTCCACTTCATCAAAACCATGCACCAATCTCCAACTAATCATAGAATGAACCTGGTTTCAACGTTATGCAACCCCCCACACCACATCAAGCCTATTGGCTATTTCAGACCACTTTTGCACAGTAGAAGATTGTGTTGAATCTGTTCCAATATCCCTCATCTTGTTGAAGGTATGAGGTAGTAGAAAAATATTGAATACATCCTTGGATGTAGTTCGGGTCATGCTTCCGGAGATGTGGAGCATACTCTTATGTGAGCCATCGACTATTGGTTGGCGCTGAGCCTTGATAATTTTTGGGACTCTGTTTCTTCTCCTGCCTTCGTGATTTGCACAATATTTTCAGCTTCTGCGTTTTCACTGACAGCGATCAGGACCTAGCAGCTGTACTATCATTGAAAAACATTCAGATTTCTTTACTTGTCACTGAACAGTAGTAGGTAATATTAACAACTAAGGTAAGTTGAGAACTGGAGTTTTAGGAGTTGTGTTTTCAATTTATAACAATCTGATTTCCCACAGAAACAATCACAAAGAACTGATGACAGATAGGAATGGATATGCAGAGGGACGACAAAAGTAAGTCTACATGATAAGTTGTTTAATGATCAACAATGGCCTTTCTTTTGATCCAGACGTATTTGAGATGAAAATAGCAGGACAAACACACTTGAAAGGAAATAGAAATGATGCATGCTCTCGAGACATGATGTTGCATAAGAATTAGATCAATCCTGAGCATTGGATTAGTCCTTGTGCTGCATGGATTTATCCGGTTGCATAGCCAGCGATAACCTAAAGAATTCTTGAAGAGAATCAAAACCTTTAAAAAAAGAACACATATGTTATTCGTTGGGAATGAAAACGCTTGCTTAATTGGATGCTAGTTCAAACAATACCTGCATCAAAAATTGGGACCAAGGATCGACCTGTTACAATATTAGCTTCGAGTATTGAATCAGCATTCGTTCTTCCCTGCATTTATATGTATATGGCTCTCTCTTACATTAACATCCAGTTCTATGTCCACTTTCAACCTATAAGCAGAAGTGACCTACGCAAACAACCATGGCCCAAAATAACACACCAAAAATTGAGAAGAAACCCGATGTTTAAACTTTATGGGGTCTATCCGGCACATCAACTTCTCGAGTCCCTCTTCCACAGCTTCAGCTATTTCATTCTCCTCTCCGAAAACCGATTCAAATCCAACCTTGGCACGATAACCCTGATAACTAAACAGATCAGGGAGTACTATGATTATGTAAAGATTTGTAGGTGTGCTCAAATCTTTGTTGTTGTGTTTGGTGAGATTTTTAAGGGTGTGACTAACTAATGGATTAAATTCGAATTACCCAAACTACCCTTTCACCTTTTTTATAATTAATATTTTAACAACATTTTTTATACCTATCCGCCCATTGCCTTGGACTCATTTTCTCCACACAATCTCTTCGATTAAAACCCTAGCCGCGATGAACGGAAATAACTCCGCATAGATGTAGGATTTGTTTCCGAACATCTCTGTATCGTGATGTGTTCTAGTTGAATCCGACTGTTCCAGTTAAAAATCGGTTGTCACACGCACATATATCATACGGGCTGAAGTAATAAATTGACAGATGCTTAATAAGATTTGGTGTTCGACCGTAATGAAATAATATACAAAAACTCGAAAAACAAACTCAGTAGAATAGTAATTTTACAAAGGAAATATGTCAACAAAAACTACCGAAAGCACAAATTTTTGGCAGAAACCAAGAACATAAAGAAAGCTCATTCAACTATACAGTCATACACTCCTCAGATTTCTGCAAAATGTCGCAATCAACATTCGAAAATTTCACCATTGAAAACAAAATTTTGAAAACAACTTCCGAAATTTGTAGTGTCAAACATAAAATTTAAACAATAATTACCTGATTCCGGAAGATTTCGCCGTGAACAGCAAATATATAACCCACTCCCTTTTCTTCCTTCGGAAGCTAATGTTGATTTGGCGGTCAAGTCTTCGGTGGGGTTTATTTTGTAGTAAGGGGTATTATAGGAAAATATATGTAGGATAAATGGAAGGACTATTAATATTGGCATGTGGCGTGAGTTTAATTTAACCAACCTTGTACAACACAATCCAGTGCAGAGGAGATTGAGTGGGGTTACTTAAAATTGTACCAAACAATGGATTAACATGGACAAAAAATACAAACCTACCTAATCCATGCTACCAAACGCTGCGGAAGGGATTAGTAACCAACAACACAAGCCATCCGACGGATCGAATTGTGTGAGTCTTGACAGATATTTTGCAAAAGAACTAAAGCTACCGTGTATGCTTAAGGTTGACAACAAGACCTTCAAGATTTGTGTAGTATCATGTTAGCAATTAGCATTAAAATTTTATTCATATCGAACATATGAAGTGCAACGGTGCAGTTTTTTTTTTTTTTTTTTGATAAATTATAAAAAATACATTTGAATCTATTTACATATTCTTTTTCTCTATTACTTTGGAAAAAAATGTCATCCTGAATGTAACCTAAAATGTTCAATAAATTTTCCTCTATATAGTCATAACTCATAATTATTTGCCATTATACACACATACACACACTATTTCTCACAACTCATATTTCACAAAAAACTTTAATGCATATGACCCACACCCTAAATAGAAAGTAAGAATAAAACCTGAAAAAAAATCATGTTTAATGAATATGAGTAGGTCTCATGTGAGACCGTCTCACGGATCATAATATGTGAGACGGGTCAGCCTTACCTATATTCACAATAAAAAGTAATACTTTTAGCATAAAAAATAATACTTTTTCATGGGTGACCCAAATAAGAGATCTGTCTCACAAATACGACCCGTGAGACCGTCTCACACAAGTTTTGCCACTAAATATATCTATATAAGAACAAACAATCAAAGTTGTCTAACCAAGAAATCATCAATAAATTTATATATGACTAGCTTGATGCACGTGCGTTGCATGTAATATCAATTATATTATAAAAATTAAAATATTTTGATTTTCTAAAAAATAACAATTTGAATCGTTTTGTTATTTATATGGGCATAATTTATTATCATATTAGACGATTTATAAGCACTTATATAACTTACTTTCAAAATTATTTATCAAATTAAAATTCAAGCAGTTGATTTTATGTTATATAAATTATAATAAACATAATATATAGAACAAAATGAACTGAAATAATTTTTTAAAAAAATTATATATTCAAACACCACTTATAAAGCATAATAACCTAAAAATCAACCAACTTATGGATTTTACCAATGTATAAATCATAACCTACAAAAGTGAAGTATACTAAAGACAAATAATTATCAATTTAATATCAATGTGACTAACTCATAAAAACAATATTAAACAAATGAAATATTAATATTGATAGTAAAATATAACTCATAATATTTAATTTAACCTCCTAAAATATTTTTTTACTTTTTATTTTTAAAATTCTATATCATTGCTAATAAATTCTATATATTGATCTTTCGTAGACTAACATTGATGACATTAATTTCTTGTTAAAAAAATGCACATTCAAATAAGATTATATGATAAATATCAAATAAACTCATATAATAACTATTAAATATATATTTTAAACTATTTGTATGATTTTCACCATTAATAAAATTTGAAATATAACAAAAAAAATAAACTTTTATAAAAAAAAATGTTATTTTTGTATATATTGAATTAATTAGTTTAATTTCAAAATAATTAAATAAAGATATTAAAATCATATGTAAAATTCTGATACTTTGACAAATGATAATCAATGAATATTATAATTATATTTATTATAAAGATTATATCATATATTGTTTTTAAGTAGAAAATAACTTAGAGTCTTTTTATTGCTCATTAAATCTCTTTTCATGAATTATATATTAAAGTTTTGATTGATGATTGATTTTACAAGTAATACATGTAATTTTTTAGTTATAAAATTTAATAAAATAATTATACATATAACATATATATTCCTTATAAATGATTTTTTTTCATATTTTTTTTGAAATTGTACTATCTTTTAAAAATCAAAATTACACTCTTTACTTTCAATTCTTTGTTAAAAAACTTATAAAGTATGTTAGTTATTGTACTAAGCACGTGCGATGCACGTAAATACCAATTATATGATAAAAATAAAAAATTTGATTTTATAAAAAAATAATTTATATCATTTTGTTATGTATTTGAGTTTAATCTCTTGTTATATTAGAAAAATAAATTAATTAAGAACTTATATAATTTACTTTAGAATTTTTTGTCAAATTAAAATTCAAACAGTTAATTTTATGATCCATTTTTTAATATCAAATAGGTCGTAGTATGGAACATTTGAAATCATTTATTTTTAAGTTTTAGAGTTCTATCATAGTCAAATTATATGCAATATTTATGTTACCTACTTGGCTGTAGATTTTTTATTTTGTTAAAATTTCATGTATAATTAAAAAAACATATATATAAATTAAAAATTATAAATCAAAAGATCGCATACTACCAAATTTTGTGTATTGAATTTATAAATTTGTCTGACATTATAATTTTTTAAAAAAAATTGCTATTATTTTAAATATTAAATAAAATAGTTGTACAGTATGTGAGACGGTAGAATTAATTGTTTAACAGTTATACCTTAAATTTATATATTATGATAGCAGGTTTCGGAACTGAAGTCAAAAGAAAATTTTATTTCTGTTTTTCGTTTCAGTGTTCTTGAAAACTATGGTCGAGTTTACCTTTAGACCCTTATTACCTAAATCTTAAACATTCTTAGCTGATGTTTCAAATACTACCAAATTTTGTTCATTGAATGTATAAATTTGTTTGATATATAATTTTTTAAAAAAATGTTATTAAAATCTTTAATTTTTTATTATAACTAAACTATTTGAATTCTTCTAAGATATTCATATTTTATGATATTATTAATGTATTAACACTCATAATTGTTGATAAAAATTCTCCTAAATAATTTATTAAACTCTTTATTTTCGATTCTTAGTTAAAATACCAAAAAATATGTGTTAGTATTAAACTTCATATTATTATATTATTATATACTTATCGCGTTATTCTTCTTATTGCATATATAATTAATATTTTCGTATTTCTTCTTGTGATACTATAATTTATTACTTAAATAAAAATAAAATAAAAATATAATTACAAATTTGCATTAAATAATAAAATATGATGTAAAGAGAAAATTAAAAAAATAAAACATTTAAAGGCAATGATCCACACTTATATAGGTTATCATGAGTCCTTCATGGTAAGAAATTAAAGTTTATAATAGTGAAATTATAAGGCTCTAAATGTCAATTAATTATTAGTAATGATGAGACATTTATGTCCTATTATTTTTATCTTTACATTACATTAATAATAAGTTTTATTTTGTTCAAATTTGCACGAAGGGTCTTGTCGATGTACAATCGGAAAACAATGTCAATTACACACACTTTTATAGGTATATAGATATAGATAAAACTCTCAGTTACGTTGTCAACATTTTCTTGTTCTTCCTCGTACTCTCATCTTCTCCATTCAACATCTCGAGACCGCAACGCCCAAACAAACCCTAACCAAGGCCATGTTGATCCACGAGCTTTGCAAGCCTACCCTAAACCCTAATCTCTGCAAAGACATCATCGAGAAGTACCAAGGCAAAAAACGAGTACTTATATTTGTCTTACAAACAAATACGTTTATAGATTTGAGAGATTAGGTACATATATTTGAGAGAAAATACCCTCATCTTGATCGCCTGAACTTCATACATGTCTCGGTTTAATTTATTTTAGTTTTGGTGTACTGTATTTTTTTCTCATATTGTTCATGACTGGTTTCTTAGGAATAGTTTTCTTTACTTTATCGTTGCATATTACTGTGTAACAGCACAATGCATATTAAGTGACTCTTGTACGAAATTTTATAAACTATAATTTCTTCCTCGTATGTCCAAATTAAATAAGAAACGATGTTTTGTCTTGCCTCTATTATTTTAATGTTTCCTCCACCTCTGTTTTTGCATAGATATATAATTTGTTGTTTTTGAGAAATTAAATATATGTGTCCGATGTGTACGAAACTCGAATTTGTCAAACAATTACCTAATCGGTCACAAGCAAAATTGGAAAAAAATTATTAATAATTGGCTTCAAAATTTATACGTGACAAATTGTCAATATATTATATAGACATAATCAAGTCAAGTTGTCAATTCAAACCTTGACTGGATATATTATATATATACCACTGGATTTATTGTAATTGCTAATATTTATCTTTTGTCCCCCAAACGACGTCGACTTCGGATAAATAAATATTTCAATGTCTTTTTACAGCTAAATTACACGGTGATCCAAAAAATTCAATGCAAAACATGTTTTAAAGTAGAAGATATTTTATTAAAAAGGGGTCAAATTCCGAGAATTTTTCAAAATCTTTTTTCTCAAAGCGCCCTTTTAGGAAATATTTTTCAAAACAAATCACATATTAGTAAGACTATATTAATAGAAAAACAATAAAAAAATGCTACAAAATATATAAATTGGATTATATATTTCGATAATTGAAAAAATAAAATTTTTATGTAATTGCTGGTAGCCGACAAAAACGACAGGAAGATTTATTTCAACCTCGTAAGGAGGAATGCCCTCAACAAAGTTTAATATGAAAATTAACTTTGGGTTTGCCGTTTCGTATACGCAACACATTATATGTTCTCCTTTACACTAACCAAATTTATTAATTAATTAGAAATAAATTCTATCCATAAAAATTTGAAATAACATTATGTTCTACATTATACTAAAAAGATAACTTAAAATATGTTTGAACCATGTTGATATGGTTTATCTCGTCTAGTATCAACTCAGTGACAGACATATAGATGGACACGATCGGTACGAAACTTATATCAACTATGTTCACTTTTGTGCTTACGGCTTAGGTGATATTCACTTAGGGCCAGTTTGGTAACGATTGGTACGAAACTTATATCAACTATGTTCACTTTTGTGCTTACGACTTAGGTGATATTCACTTAGGGTCAGTTTGGTAGCTAGTATTAAGTTTGGATTGACTATTAATATTTTGTTTGCTTTCACTTTTGGATTTCAGATTGATTATTTCATTGACAATTTCACTGTTTTGGTTTGACAATAAATCCATGCATTGAAGACCGATTAAAACAATCCGGCTACCCCAAAAAATTTTAATGACCAAAATACCCCTGATGTCAATTTCCAACTTGCATGTGGGTATTCTTCACGTCATTCTCCCAATTTCTTTTGCCGACTGGTGCCCTTGACCACTATTGAAGACGTTCGAGATCGAGAGGGGACAACCAAATCCCCACTTCCAACATAGATCTGAAGTAATTCCAAGCGCATTTGAAAGTAAATATTGATAAATTCTAGCTTCGTTTTTTATTGTGATTGTTGATTTTTTAGCTGCTGCGTGACGCCTTTTGCCGTCGATTTGCCCACAATTTATCGTTGTCTGTTTTCGTTTTCTTCTTGAAATATATTGTAGAAACGGATTTTAAATTTTTTTTCCTTTGTTGGGTGTGTTTTTATATTTTGCTGCTAATAATTTTTTAAAAAGTAACTACCAAAAACAAGGACCTCGTCTTACAGTGTACTAGACATTAATAGGTTGGTATTAAGAAACAATAACAAGAGACGCTTAATAAAATTACTTTATGTTGAAATCGTGAAGATAAGATTACTTGACTAAGAAATTCGAAAATTAACAAAATAAACATGTTCTCTCATGTAAATCTCGTTTTGTATAAATGGATGGAACGACGTTTGAAGAAATCGTGTCAAATCTCACCAATAAAAGAAATAAATTTAACTCACAACAACATGCTCCAGCTTTCTGTTGACTCTTCATTTCAGATCTTTCACGGATCTGAACTCAGCTGCCAATCTTCACGGACGATCGAAATAGAGACATTTTCCAATTGCCTTGTGTTCTCCCGAAGAAAAGGACGTAGGTTTGGGGAGGGGAAACGATATTGAGAAAGAAAATAAATATTAAGATGGAAGGTATTTTGGTCATTAGTATATCTATCATGAATTTATCAATCTTGTTAATTTTACACCACACATGCTATTACGTATATCTCAAATTTAATATCTTATCCTATCAAATAATTATCAATATAATTATTAATCATTCAATTATCACATCCTACCAATCAAACGAACCCTTACTCTGTATGATTAATCATATGAAAATTATGTATTCATTAAATAAGTGATATTTGAATAATAGATACATAAATATAGACAATTGATGAACAACACATTCATAAAGAAATGTAAGGCTTTTATTGTTCAGTCCTTGCAATAAACCTGGAGAGACAGCTTTCCATCTCCGTCTTGTCAATTTCAGTTGCTGGGTTCGATAAAGGTCCAGGGATAGAGCTACTTCGAGCTCGTGTATTTCAAAGGATAAAGATCATATATTATTTTAGTCATAACCAGAAACTTAAAAAAAATAAATATTATTGGATTTGCATTATATTATTTGTTTTTTAATAATAAGTAAGATGTAATGCACATGTGTAGTTGTTTACAAGTAAATGTTCCATACGAAATTTTCGGTACGATATCAGTATGAATTTTCTTATATCGTAATTTTCGGTACGATAAACGATATAGGATTCTGAGTACAATACGGTATATCACCCTTGCATACCATCGCCCATCTCCATAAAATGAAAATGTATTGGGACTGTAAAGTAAAATCAAAATTATCGTGTTATGTCTAACCCAACCCATGTATCTCTAAAACAAGAAAATGGTCACAAGCTTTCAAATTTTGCTGTAAAAAAGAAACAAAAGACAGCACCTTTCTTCACTGCAAAGCAGTTAATTGCTTTTGGCGATTTCTGTCCTCTTGGCAGCTTGCACCTTTTTATGCTATATATATTCTCGTAATTACTGTCGAAAATCGTGGGTAACCCATCACGCCACTGATCGTGTCCAGTTTTGAATTCAAATGCAAAACACACCAACGGCTCAATCCCTCGTTGGACACAACGAACAGTACTCGCCACCACTCTCCACGTACCGTACCCCACATCGCACTTTATATATATATATAAATTAAATTCCAAGATTAATCGCCAATATGATTTGCAGGGCCATTTCGTAAAAAAGGAAATGAAGATTGTATCAATGAAATAGTTAATTTTATTTTTTGAAATTCTTAGTCGTTTTAGAGACTTCTTGTCTTGGTTCCATAAATGCACGTAACTTTAAGTTTTATGCCGTATGCTTTTTAAGCAAGAACAGCTGTGTTTACGCTCAGCGCTTAAAGGCTCTGGTCCTCACCAATCAGATGCTTCACAGTTTCATTAATACACAGAATTCCTCTCTTTTATTCTACCCACTTAGTTTTGGAATGTCTGTAATTTGCTCTTTCTCCAAACTTGTCATTTCATGATCCTTTGAGTTTTGAGGATTCAAAAGACTGCAAATGGGGACTTCAGGAAAATGGGTTAAAGCGTTGATCGGGCTCAAGAAATCTGATAAAGATGACCTCGTAAGCTAAGCGAAAAATCTATCTCTTTTCTTCTTGGTTGCATAAGTTAAATGGTACTGTTTCAAGTTCATAGAATTTAAAATAATATTTCCCGCTTCATTAATCTATAAACTATGAAATCTATGTTCCTCTCGTGTTTTTCTTCTCTTTTCTTCAGTGATGCAGCTAAGTAAAAGGTGAATCAAAAGGCATTTACTGCTTGCATCCACTAAATTTACTATCTTTGTCGATTTTGCATGCGTACCTGATGTATTCACTTCATTAAAAATCTTTTGTTGGTGTTGAATCTATCTATTCATTCTTTATTACCCCAAAAGTAGACTCCAAATTTAAACTTGCGGCTACCATAAACGTTCATAATAAACTCAGATAAAGTTTTTATTTATTTATTGATATTTCCTGATTTAAATTTTTATTTTCAATCGAATCTGTGATAACCCTGCTGACTTCTCTTTCCTTTTCTGTTTTTGACCTTTGTTAATGAAAGGAAAAGGTGGGTGGAAAGAGCAAGAAATGGATGCTGTGGAGGAGTTCATCCGGGGATCTTGGTAGATCATGGAAAGGCTTCAGAAGAAATGGGGGATTTGTTTCAGACGTCTCTTCGGATTCCTCTCCAATGAGAAATGATGCGTTTACTGCAGCAATGGTTACGGTTGTTAGGGCAGCTCCAAAAGATTTCAGGATCGTGAGGCAAGAGTGGGCTGCCATTAGAATCCAAACTGCATTCAGAGGTTTCCTGGTGGGTTTTTTTTACTTTTTAAAATCAGAAAACTTTGGTTTTTATCTTGGAATATGAATTTGTAAATATAGCTTTGTCCGATCTAATTTTTACTGGAACGATTTTCCTTTTCATCTAGGCAAGAAGAGCTTTAAGGGCTTTGAGAGGACTGGTGAGACTGCAAGCCATAGTTCGTGGCCGGCAGGTTCGGAAACAAGCTGCTGTGACTCTTAGATGCATGCAAGCTCTAGTTCGTGTGCAAGCTCGAGTCAGAGCTTGTCAAGTACGCATGTCTGTGGATGGACAGGCTGTGCAGAAGATAATCGATGAGCACCGCAGAAAGGACGACCACTTGAAACATGCTGAGGTGAGTACACCGTGCACTTCGATATTTCGTGTTGTGTTCGATAATTTATTTTTCTTGTACCAAATTTTCAGGAAGGGTGGTGTGACAGCAGAGGAACAATTGAAGATGTTAAGGTAAAGATACAAATGAAGCAAGATGGTGCTGTCAAGAGAGAGAGGGCACTTGCATACTCTCTGGCCCAGAAGGTATTGAGTGGGCTACAACATTGGATCCTTTTTCATTTCTCCGTTTCTTCTTTTGGATGTTTTATTTATTATATTCAACTCCTTTTTGTAGTGGAAGTTGAGCCAGAGTGTGTCTTCTACCTCAAAAGCCTCTGTTCCCTCGTTGAAAAGTGACGAATTAAGCAAGAATAGCTTAGGCTGGAGCTGGCTAGAGCGATGGATGGCTGCAAAGCCTTGGGAAAACAGATTCATCGAACAATATAATTCTGAACTGTTGGAGACTACTCCGGTAACTAGGAACATGGATTTCGAGAAAGGCAAGGTTTCGAGGTTGTCTGATCCCGCTTCTTTGAAAGTCAAGAAAAATAATGTTTCCAAGAGGATATCAGCGAGGCCTCCACTGGCGGCTAATCACTCGTATTCTAGCCCAAGTTCTGACTTTAGGTATGATGAGAGCTGCTCGGCTTCATCCTCAATTTTCACTACGACAACTCCAGCTTCGAGAAACACTGCTTCCGATTTAACTGATGAGAGCAATAGGTGTAGGCCGAATTATATGAACATGACAGAAGCTACCAAAGCCAAGCAGAGGAACCACAGAACCGAAAGGCCGAACATGGACATGTTTTCGAGAAAGTTGTGTGAGGGAGAAGATTAAGTATTATAATATTTGTAATGAACTCACAACAGCTTGTTGTGAAGATGATGATGCAAAAAACTGCAAGACTTGAGGTGTGATTTTAGTTCTGAATTTTGTAAAGCTGCATATTATGATTGAGACCATTTGAGTGCGCTATTTAATCATGAATATGTTGTTTACGCATTCATTATTATGAGATAAGCATCACATTCACACACGACTGATGGCTTGAACCTTAACACCATTTTTGAAATTAAGAACTATGCCATACTCGAGCTCCAACGGATTCTCCATCTCTGATGAATGCCGGAACACATACTTTCTGTACAAATGAATCATTGAAAGTTTGATTTCTTGCAAGGAGAATTTCTGTCCGATGCATGCTCGAGGTCCGATTCCAAACGGAATGTTGGCATAAGGGTGCCTTTTCTTTTCCTCTTGGCAGTTTGGATCGAACCTCTCTGGTATAAACTTGTCTGGTTCTGGGAAGTTTCTTGGATCTTTCGCGAGAACTCCGAGAGCTAACCAAACCCATGTTCCCTGCATGTTGTTAACACGGATCATTCTATTAAGTAACCATGCATTATTCTGAAGATTAGGCTAAAAACGCTAGATGAATTTAGCATAAAATAAAATGAAGGATATCATGCTGCACCTTAGGGAGGACATAGCCTCCAATATTAACTTCGGCTGATGTTTCTCTTGCAACTAAGGGAGAAACTGTATAAAACCGCATGGCTTCTTTAATCACCTGCATTCGGGAATCAAGAAAACAACACTTTTCAGCTTTGATTTTCAGTACTGTGATATCAGGTAACATATAACAGTAACTGGCCTGATCAATGTATGGAAACTTATGTTGAAGATCATGAGAGCTAGGCATCTGATCATGTGGAGCAAAGGCGTCGATCTCATCTATCAACTTCTTTTCGACGTTTGGATGGCCAGCAACAAGATAAATAATCGTAGATAATGTGAACGATGTTGTTGCTGATCCAGCCAACAAATGCTCGTACGTTGCTGCACTAATATAATCTGGTGTAAATATTTTCTTCGAATTCGCCTCTGTTTCTCTTGCACTAAGTATAAGGGACAAGAAATCCTTTGAGCCACGTTCTTTATCTTTCATCTTCCTCTCAACAATCTGATCGAGCTGGCGACTCAGATTCTGGTTCGTTTGATCTACTTTCCAGTCCATGGTTCCAGGAATCCTCTTAAGGATTTGACGAAAGGGTTCCTGGAGGATAGGAATTAGTAGGCCTAATATGATTGAAAACGAGCCAGATAAGTCCATTTTAAGCTGTGTTGTGGAGTAAATATGCTGGTTTATGAATTTCTGAACTTGATCTAATTCTACATCATCATCGTCCTTTTTTTCAACAGAATCATGAGTTATTTTTGGTTTAGAGAGGCCAAAATCCACTCCAAATGCAGCTTGTCCAATCACATCTGTGGCTAATTTGATGGAAAGTTCTGAAAAGGTGAAATCTTGTTTAGATTCAAGATTTTGGGTTGCAGATTCAATGATTTCTTGCATGGTGGGGACCAACTTGGCTAGGTGAGATGGCTGGTAAACCGCTAGTATCGTGTTTCTCATAACTGACCATCGAGAATCCCTGGTGGAAAAAAACGACGTCAGATGACACAAAAATATGATTTGGATGAAAAATTGGCAACAATTTTTAGAGATCATGTGTAAATTACTTGGTGAAGAACAGGCCTTTTTGATGAAGAGGTGAAGATGCTATAGGAGAAGGGATGCTTCTGTTTGAAATGTATTTGAACTTTTTTATACCAACTTCTCTACAAAGTTCAGGATCTGCTACGATCACCAGTGGCTGTCTCCCCATATGAAACCTGTTTTTCAACACTATCATTTCAGTTCTTCGTCAACTTCAGCCCCGGAAAACAAATTTCTTGAAATTAAACCAAAAACCAAGATGAATGCGACACAATTCACAAGTGAAAAATCTGCATAAACATAATGCATTTGTTACAAAAACACGACGAAAAAAACAAGGAATCAGATATCATAGACCTGAAAACAGGACCATATTTCTTTGCAAGAATGGAGAAAACTTCCGGTCCATGTTTAGCAAGCAAAGGGAGATGGCCGACTAAAGGCATTGCGGGAGGGCCAGGAACTTTTCTAACACCCCAATAAGGTCCATAGAAGTACACCAAAACCCCAGCCAAAAGGGCTAAAACTGTGAATACAGATGATGATGATAGTATAGGAGTCTTGATTATTGAAGACAGTACTGTATCTGTAAAGACTTGAAAATTTGCTCGTGAAATCTCCATTTTAGAGGAGGGAGGGAAGAAACAGAGGACGGAAACAGAACTCAGGAAAGGTGAAATTCTTGTAAAAGATGTTGGAATTTAAAGGAGGCTTTTTCGATTCAATATGTGTCATATATTCAAAGATTTAATTATTCTTGGTTGTCGAAATTCTATTATTTTATAAATTATGATGTCTATGTAATATAAAAATATACTCGGAGCTTAGAATAGTATTTTCTTGATGTTTGTCCTTGTTGAAGGAAATATAATGAGGCAAAATGGTGGGGGACCTAAATCTATAATGTTGCAAATATTTTATTGAAGTGGATCTTGGGGGGTTGACTATCTTTACTTTGCAATCATATTTCAATAACTTCAAGATTGGCATTCTTGACATGCAACAAATAGGTTATCAGAGTTGTAAATGATGTAAGCTATGTTTCCATATCGACGGGCATGACGAGTAAATGAAAAATTATAATTTTCTTTATATCTGATATTAAAAAACAAAAAAAATTATTAAAATTGAAATTTGATAATGCGAGAATATAAAATCATAAATGGCATAATTTGAGTTGAAATTTGTCCAAAAACGATTGGTTAGACCAAGCATCCTGCTAGGGTATCTTATTCTTGCAAACCAACTATCCAAAGACTTGGCTTTGACAATATATCAAGGTATCTTTTTTTGGCATGACAATGATATTTGCTTTAGATTCTTCATTCTCAAATTTGTCATTATTTGACCACTTGTACGCACCATGTAAATTCCATTCAAAAATTGAAGTTGCTTTCATGAATTCATACTCCGGAGGATGGATGATGACTTTGAAATTTTATATTATTATCATTATAATTATTTTATTTTGTTAATAAATTATTGAGAGTTGAGACTCCCCAAGTCCATTTTATGCATCTTCATAGCACATATGACCGTCA